>NC_133324.1:485076981-485239481 GCF_042186555.1 Aquarana catesbeiana | reverse complement strand
CAGGTCAGTGTCTGACACACCAGCTTACGGTAATCTATGCATGGCTGCCTTTTATTTTATGTAATTTTTCTACTCTATTTTAGGTGATCTGGTTGTGCTGGAGTCAAGCAACAGCGCCACCCCCGAGGATGTTAATGAACTTTGCGACATGGGCACCCCACCAGGTCAGTGTCTGAGACACCAGCTTTATGGTAAGGTAAACTTATGTGTGCATATTTCTAAACATATTTTTTTTTTCATTCCACTTTAGGTCCAACTGACTATTTTACCCCAGACAGTGCCCAACGGCTAATTGCTCAAATCATGGCCTGGAATGGGGAGATCGATCAAATGCGGAATCGGCTGGATCGTATGCAGCAGGAAATGAAGGACATGATTGATGTTTTGGGTCGAATCTAAATGCCCTTTTTTAAACCCCAAAACATCAATCATGTCCTTCATTTCCTGTTTTGCTGACCCCATTCTGGGCCTTCTCTTTTTTGTTTTGGCCAGAACATAAATGGCTGTTTAAGCTAATGTAAAAAAGGAGGGCTGTTTCTTGTAAATACCTCACAAATCCACAAAAAAATAAAAATTGATTTTCAAAAAAACACAAAAAATCAAAAAAATAAAAAACTTGATTTTAAAAAACCCAAAAAAATAAAAAACTTGATTTAAAAAAAAAAAAAAAAAACTTGATTTAAAAAAACCAAAAAAAAGAAAAAACTTGATTTTAAAAAAACAAAAAAAAAAAAAAAAACTTGATTTAAAAAAACCAAAAAAAAGAAAAAACTTGATTTTAAAAAAACAAAAAAAAATAAAAACTTGATTTTAAAAAAACAAAAAAAAAAAAAAAAATTGATTTTAAAAAACCAAAAAAAAGAAAAAACTTGATTTTAAAAAAACAAAAAAAAAAAAAAAATTGATTTTAAAAAACCAAAAAAAAAAAAAAAATTGATTTTAAAAAACCAAAAAAAAAAAAAAAAATTGATTTTAAAAAACCAAAAAAAAATAAAAAACATGATTAAAAAAAAAAAAAAAATTAAAAAACACTTGATTTTAAAAAACCAAAAAAACAAAAATATACAAACTTTATTCAAAAAAAATAAAAACAAAAATAACTTGCTAAAAAAATAAAAACATAAACACAAAAATTGCTTTAAAAACCAAAAAAAAAAAAAAAAAACACAAAACAAAACTTGATTTTCCCAAAACCAAAAAAAAAGCCTGTTTGTGAAAATCAAAAAGCCAAAAATATTTTTTTGTGGATTTAGGTATAAATATTTAGATATAATTATATTTTGCTACATTATTAAGATATCATTCTATTTTTGTCAATGAACATTTTATACTAAATGCAGAACTGAATGCATAACAACCATTAATAAAAACATCTCCTTATAGGAATTAAATAAATGTGTGGTTTGTTATTTCAAGGCTCAGTATCATTTTAGTTATAATTGTAAAAAAGTTGTTTACAGTGGCAATGGAGCTTATTTAGACATTTAAAATTACAATACAGTTGGCACTACAACTGCTCGACCATAACCTAGGAGACAGCCCAAAAGAAAGGCAAGCAATAAATATAATGCAAGATTTCATCAATAATTTTTTTATTGTCAAAAATTATATATCCTGGCCCATTGCAATGGCCCCCCTACCCATAAAATAATTAACATATTGCTGTCTAACTTGACGGGCACTTTGGGGGGCCAAGCCAGTACGGACAGTATCCAGGCCTGGAAGGTTGGCTTCTATTTGTCCGGCCTCAGGCCCAACTGTGCCTATATAATTTGGAGCATGCTTATTTAAAAAGTTGTGCAGAATGCAGCACGATAAAACAATAAAATTAAGTTTGTATTCCGCCAAATTAATGGCTGTTTGAAACAGGCGGAACCGGCTGGCCAGAATTCCAAACGCATTCTCAACCACTCTTCTAGCTCTGGCCAGCCGGTAATTAAAAACCCTCCTCTCCGGGGTGAGTGTTCTTTGGGGGAATGGCCTCATGAGGTGCTTGCTGAGAGCGAAGGCTTCATCGGCAATGAAGACAAAGGGGAGTCCTTCCACGTTATCCTCATCAGGTGGCAATCCCAGGCCACCACTCTGGAGACGCTGGCAGAACTCCGTCTGGGCAAATACTCCTCCATCCGACATCCGGCCATTCTTCCCCACGTCCACATATAAAAAATCATAGTATGCCGACACCACCGCCATTAAAACAATACTGTGGAACCCCTTATAATTAAAATAATATGACCCCGAATGGGGTGGTGGCACAATGTGGACATGTTTCCCATCTATAGCCCCTCCACAATTGGGAAAGTCCCAACGGCTGGCAAAATGGGATGCCACAGTCTGCCATTCCTGTGGCGTTGAAGGAAACTGGGAAATCAAAAAAGAAAACCAAAATCAATTAATTTGTAAGCTAACATTGCAAGAAAATTAGACAATTAAAAACATTATTCCCCAGCATCAGTATAACATTCAATAATTTAATTGTTCTGGAATAACTAATATGGAAAGGCACACTTATCAGATTGCTCACCCCCTCTGATGGAACATTGATTACATTTTAGGGGGTTGTGAAATCCCTAAAAAAAATTACTTTGAGGACACGCAGGAATTTAGGGACTAAAAAGGCTACAAGACTGCAGTTGTCGCACTCTGCAGGTGCAGTTGCTAACCAGCTTACAGTAAATGAGGTAATGTAAAAAGGCATTCATGTTGCAAGGAGTACACAATCACATGCAAGGGCAATTAATGAAAACACTTTGAGGCTTGCATATGATTTGATGATGGAAATCAGCAGAGCTTCTGCTCATTTACTAAAGCACTGGAACAAATGCACTTGTAGAGTGCACATGCATTTTGCAAAGTGCCACATATATTTGCTTTAGACAAATCAACACCACAGAACATTCCAGCAAATTTTAACGAGGGTGGGGGTGGGGGGGTTGTGAAATCTAGATAATTGCTCATTAGCAGCAAACTATTTGGAGTGAGTTTAGGTGGGGGGGGGGGGGGGTTGTGAAATCTAGATAATTGCTCATTAGCAGCAAACTATTTGGAGTGAGTTTAGGTGGGGGGGGGGGGGGTTGTGAAATCTAGATAATTGCTCATTAGCAGCAAACTATTTGGAGTGAGTTTAGGTGGGGGGGGGGGGGGTTGTGAAATCTAGATAATTGCTCATTAGCAGCAAACTATTTGGAGTGAGTTTAGGTGGGGGGGGGGGGGTTGTGAAATCTAGATAATTGCTCATTAGCAGCAAACTATTTGGAGTGAGTTTAGGTGGGGGGGGGGGGTTGTGAAATCTAGATAATTGCTCATTAGCAGCAAACTATTTGGAGTGAGTTTAGGTGGGGGGGGGGGGTTGTGAAATCTAGATAATTGCTCATTAGCAGCAAACTATTTGGAGTGAGTTTAGGTGGGGGGGGGGGGTTGTGAAATCTAGATAATTGCTCATTAGCAGCAAACTATTTGGAGTGAGTTTAGGTGGGGGGGGGGGGGGTTGTGAAATCTAGATAATTGCTCATTAGCAGCAAACTATTTGGAGTGAGTTTAGGTGGGGGGGGGGGTTGTGAAATCTAGATAATTGCTCATTAGCAGCAAACTATTTGGAGTGAGTTTAGGTGGGGGGGGGGGGGGGTTGTGAAATCTAGATAATTGCTCATTAGCAGCAAACTATTTGGAGTGAGTTTAGGTGGGGGGGGGGGGGTTGTGAAATCTAGATAATTGCTCATTAGCAGCAAACTATTTGGAGTGAGTTTAGGTGGGGGGGGGGGGTTGTGAAATCTAGATAATTGCTCATTAGCAGCAAACTATTTGGAGTGAGTTTAGGTGGGGGGGGGGGTTGTGAAATCTAGATAATTGCTCATTAGCAGCACACTATTTGGAGTGAGTTTAGGTGGGGGGGGGGGTTGTGAAATCTAGATAATTGCTCATTAGCAGCAAACTAAATACACTCAAACAAAATACATTCCAAATGAGTAGACTAGGTGGATATGTTCCCATCACTTCATGCTGGGAAGGTTATTGAAGGAAAATATACATGCATGACAAAAAATAACAGGAAAAAAATCCAGCATGTGTGAGGATAAAAAGGGGACATTCACACTATATTGCAATGATGGTAAGTAGTGTTTGAAGCAAGAAATACATTATATTATCAAAGATTACATAAAAGAACATGTGATGCTAATAAAAGAAAAATATCTTACCTTAATATAGTCCTTCTGCAGGACCTGTATGATGGCAGAACAGGTCTCTGGGATAATGATCCCCAGAGCCTGGGGGGAGATGCCTGTCGAGAACTTAAGGTCCTGCAGGCTTCTCCCTGTGGCCAAATACCGCAAGGTAGCGACCAGCCTCTGCTCCGGAGTGATGGCTTGCCTCATGCAGGTATCCTGCCTGCTGATATAGGGGGTCAGCAAAGCCAACAAACGGTCAAAAACGGGGTCCGTCATCCGGAGAAAGTTCCTGAAATCCTCAGGATTATTCTCACGGATCTCACGGAGCAAAGGCATGTGACAGAACTGGTCACGCTGAAGCAACCAATTCTTGGTCCATGAACTCCTCCTCGCCCTGTTCATGGACTGGTCTTGGGCTGAAGAATAAACTACAGCACCAAGCACATACAATGCACGAGCTCGACGACGAGTACGTACAGGTAACATGGCTTCAAAACGGTCGGCTGGTCAGAACGCACTAAACAGAACGCACTGAAGAACAGCAAGGCCTGTGAAGAACGACCTGAAAATCAGGAACGAGCGGCCAATAAAACAAAGATTTCTCAATGCCAACTGACCAAACGCACTGAAAAGCAGATACAAACCTCACAAGCACAGACTGAACAACAGTTAAAACGAACTGAAAAATACGAGTCTCACAAGCGCGAATCGTCTCTCACCAAACTTCTACTAACACGAGATAAACACGAGATTAGCAGAAGGAGCCCAAAGGGTGTCGTACGGGCTATTGAACTTCCGTTTTATAGTCTCGTCGGACTTGGTGTACGTCACCGCGTACTAGGCTGTCGTACTTTTGTGTGGTCGTGTGTGCGCAAGTCCGTTCGTAACAAAGTCTGCCGCAAGTCCGCCGAAGGTACGTCGGAAGTCTGTCGGACAGGCTGTCGGACTTTTGTAGACGAAAAGTCCGACCGTGTGTACGCGGCATTATAGTGCCTAGCAGCAGGACTCATATCACGGTTATTTTGTTTATTATTGATTTTTTTTATTTTTCACTATCTATGCACCTAGCGCAATTCTTTATTTATTTTTAGTTACTTATTCACATTAATACTGCTGCCAAACAAACCATAGCCAAGGCATGGAAGAACAAAAATTTAATTGTGGCAGAGGTCAAACATAGAATGAACAAAGCTCTCATTTTTGCTAAAATGACAGCTATCGAAGATAATAATATCATCAAATTCCATCTGATTTGGCAACCATGGGTTAAACACTTCTTTACCTCTGATTTTGACCAGTCGTTGTTACCATGCTAAAATCCTTGTGTTATTGTTATTATATAACTTGTCCATGTCATAAGTCAGGTCATCACCTCCAGAGATTTCTTTCTTATCTTTTGTTCTCTTCTTTTTCCCCTTTTTCCTCCTTCTTCCTCCTCTTCTCTTCTATTCTCATCTTATGTACTAAGCTAATGATGAACTTGGGATACCTTATTAATTCAAATACTAATTTATTCCTCATCAGTTTAGGGTTTTACTTATGCTCTGAAGATTCGATTTTTTTTTTTTTCTTCACAATTTTTCTTTACGAACTGGTTATGATTACCTAATGTTCATCAAAGAAATTGTTACATCTTCATATTATACATCACATAATATAATAATTATAAGTAATATCGTTTTCGACTTCGATTATAAATGCCCCCACCCGTCCACAGTTTGAGCCCATATGGGGTGGATGTGTGGTCTGGAGGCATAATTTAAATACATTTTTTTTTCTTTCTTTATATACTTAAATATTGATCTCATTTTGGATCTTGCATACACGATATTAACCTATATAGTCTCTAAGACACATAATCTTTTGCTTTCAGCAAGATTATTTTGAGATATGTATATATAAAGATAATTATATTGCTTATATCTGTATCCCATGCTTTGTTACTTGTTATAATTTGTATTTTATTTATACAAATTTCAATAAAAATATTGAACGAGAAAAAGGGTAATGCAGACACAATTTCTATTAAAAGAAAAGTTTAGGAATTAAAAAAAACTAACATTCATACTCATCTAGGTGGATGCAACATCGGATTGATACTGCATGTGTCCCCTGCTGCCTCTTGACCGAGAACTGAGCTATCAAAGACCACTACTCTCTCAGTTCTTCTCAATGGAGTTCCAGGCTGTGGGGGGGTTTTCTGGCTTAGGCTCTCAGTGGTACTGGTCCAGGCAGTTGGGTGAATCCCTACATTAAAGTCAGGATCTCTCCAGAGCCTGGACCAGCTCTGTTGTCAGCCGTCAGCGGATTTTAGCCCGCTGTCAGCTGAATCGGGGTCACAGGAATGCAGAACTAAGTGCACTTCTCTGACCTACAGGAGAAGTAGGGCTTAAAGAGTGTTGCCTTACCTCTCCTTTAGATTATTATAGGATTTAAATAAAGCTTTAGTGATACGTTATATGTAAAGCTTACCAATCACTGAAACCTCATATCATTAACATACTATTGTGACTTCAGAAGACATTTTCATTTTTTTTAAACTGCAGCTTTTATTAAAATAATACCGGGTGATCCTGCCATGAAGGTGTTTTTTTTTTTATAGGCACATCCTGTTATATAATGACACAGCTCTGTCCTTCTCGCAGTTTTGCTTCTGCATTGTCACACAGGCCTCTGATGGAAACTACAAGTGGATATTATCACATACATAAATGGCCATGGCCTACAGTTGTCGCTATCAGGAAATGACTTGTAGAAATCGCTGTAGACAAGAAGTGGCTGCAAAGAGGCTGCAGGGGAACAGTGGCACTATGATGCAGCAGATGATTAAAAGAAGTAAAAACAATTTCAGTATTTTATTTTTTTTTATAAATAGTAATTGTTTATGATGGTGTTTTAGCAAACTAAAAGGTTTATAATGGAGAGTGGATACCACTATCCTCAAGACACTGCAGTGTTCATGACACGTTACCCCTATACTTGCACTGTGTGGAGCCTGTAGTATCCTCTGCATTGCGCTACAATGAACCACTCAGTGGTAAGAAGAGAGCTCAGTCATGTGGCCCAAAAACACCAGGACAGTACAAATCTCCCCCAAATTACCACTTTTTGGAATGTAGACAATCCAAGGTATTTAGCAAGAGTAATGGGTTTTTTGAAGTTGTCATTTTTTTGTCCAAATTTTTTCAAAATGAAGAAATTAAAAAATTGTATTTTTATTTATTTATTTATTTTTTTTTTTTACATACTGTCACCAGTGCAGTAAAGTGTCATTATACAATGGGTGTGGTGGGGATCAGGGACACTGACTCGTGACCGTTTTTTTAACACACTTTGACCAGAGCAATATAATGTTACCATAGTAACATTGTATTATTCTGGGGAAGTAATCGATATATATATATTTTTTTTTACACATTATGTTTGCATATAGCAATGAATTTCATTGCTATAAGCAAGCATTTTACTGAAGGAAATCGATGTACCATGTAATCAGTGTGACCAATCACAGCTAGCAACACAATTGTATACAATGGATAGCCATCCATTGTTTACAACTGTCATGTGACCTGCTGTGATTGGTTACAGTGGTCACATGGTACTGGCAGTGGGACAGTACAGTGATCAGTCATGCACCACACACAGCCAGTGACAGATCGCACAATCCAGGAGGATGTCATATGACACCCATAGGCCGGATGGGGACCAGTTAAAGCATATCACTGTGCTGTTCATATGCGCTTTATAAATGTAAGGCCATACTACTGCTTTATAACTTGAACTCTTAGGCTGGATTCAAATTGTCACAGTGGCAGAACACACGTTAACTGAAATTAGCCTGTGTGTGTTGAAAACTGCAAAGGGGTAAATTGGCCCTAAATGTCATTCAGTGATTACGTCTATTTCAAAGTGGACCTTTTACGTTTTTTAAATTTTTTTTTTTTGGCAAAGCACTTTATTTGCAGTACTTCCACGTATCTTGTCTGGGAAAGCAGTTCAACCTGCTCCCTGCACGTACACAGATGTGCTGCAGGGCTTCGGGTCATGAAAACATCCCTGTGTTTGAGTGTGTGCCACAAATCACCTGCATGTGAGTATATGTGCCAATGGACACATGCCATAATGTGAGAGGGGAGGGTGGAAGTACCCCTTTAAGCGAGCCACAAAGATTTCATTCTGACTGAATAGCTTGTTTAGTTGTGTTGTCACACTACTCACTGAAGCCGGTGATTGAGAGATCATGTGAACGGACCGGAGTGGCTTCAGAATACTTAAATATGCATATCTTTTCTTTTTACAGGGTAGATAAAATAGTCTTAAGCTGGATACACACTATACAATCTTCTTTAGATTTTTTTCCTTTAGATTTACCAAAACCATATAATATGAGGTCAGACCTAAACGCTTTCAATTTGTATGCAGTCAGGCAGACCCTTCCACTACATAGTTGAATGTAAATCTAAAGCAAATCAAACAACAAAAGTTGTATAGTGTGTATGCAGCTTAAGACTGCAGCATCTGTATTCCTTCAGAAATGGATAAGCCTAAAGCTGAATACACACTATACAAATTTCTGTAGATTCTTTCCTTCAGATTTACCAAAACCATATAATATGAGGTTAAACCTTAATGTCGCGTACACACGAGCGGACTTTCCGGCAGAAAAGGTCCGACGGAACAAATCCATCTGACATTCTGATTGTGTGTGGGCTTCATCGGACCTTTTCTGTCAAAAAATCTGGCGGACCTTAGAAATAGAACATGCTTCAAATCTTTCCGACGGACTTGATTCCTATAGAGAAAAACGTTCGTCTGCATGCTAGTCCGACGGACCGAAAACGACGCAAGGGCAGCTATTGACTACTAGCTATTGAACTTCCTTTTCTAGTCTGGTCGTACGTCATCACGTTCTAAACGATTGGACTTTGGTGGGATTGTGTGTAGGCAAGTCTGTTCCGTCGGAACTCTGTTGAAAAGTCCTTCAGAGTTCAGTCCGACGAGAAGTCCGCTCGTGTGTACGCGGCATAAGAGTTTCAATTTGTATGCAATCAGGCAGGCCCTTGCACTAACTACATGGTTGTAGTAAATCTAAAGGAAATGAGACAACAAAAGTTATATAGTGTGTATGGGGTCTAAAGCTGGCTATACACTATACAACTTTTGTTGTTCGATTTCCTTTAGATTTACAGTGCCTTGAAAAAGTATTCGAACCCCTTGAAATTTTCCACATTTTGTCATGTTACAACCAAAAACGTAAATGTATTTTATTGGAGATTTATGTGATAGACCAACATAAAGTGGCACATAATTGTGAAGTGGCTAGAAAATGATAAATGGTTTTCAACATTTTTTACAAATAAATATCTGAAAAGTATGGTGTCCATTTGTATTCAGCCCCCTTTACTCTGATACCCCTAAATAAAATCTAGTGGAACCAATTGCCCTCAGAAGTCACCTAATTAGTAAATAGAGTCCACTTGTGTGCAAGTTAATCTCAGTATAAATACAGGTGTTCTGTGAAGCCCTCAGAGGTTTGTTAGAGATCCTTAGTGAACAAACATCATCATGAAGGCCAAGGAACACACCAGACAGGTCAGGCATACAGTTGTGGAAAAGTTTAAAGCAGGGTTAGGTTATAAAAAAAAATATTGCAAGCTTTGAACATCTCACGGAGCACTGTTCAATCCATCATCTGAAAATGGAAAGAGTATGGCATAACTTCAAACCTTCCAAGACATGGCCGTCCACCTAAACTGACAGGCTGAGCAAGGAGAGCATTAGAGAAGCAGCCAAGAGACCCATGGTAACTCTGGAGGAGCTGCAGAGATCCACAGCTCAGGTGGGAGAATCTATCCACAGAACTATTATGCCGTGTACACACGGGCGGACTTTTTGGCATCAAAGGTCCAACGGACTTTTGAAGGACTTCCGACAGACTTTCGAACGAACTGACTTGGCTACACACGATCACACCAAAGTCCGACGGATTTGTACGTGATGACGTACGACCGGACTAAAATAAGGAAGTTGATAGCCTGTAGCCAATAGCTTCCCCAGCGTCGGTTTTCGTCTGTCGGACTAGCATACAGACGAACGGATTTTTCTACCGGACTCAAATCTGTTGGAAAGATTTGAAACGTGTTTCAAATCTAAAGTCCGTCTGATTTTTGACCAGAAAGGTCTGTCGGAAGTCCGATGAAGCCCACACACTCGTTTCGTTCTGGCGGACGAGTTTGGTCGAAAAATCCGCCCCTGTGTACATGGCATAAGTCGTGCAATCCACAAATCCGACCTTTATGGAAGAGTGGCAAGAAGAAAGTCATTGTTGAAAAAAAGCCATAAGAAGTCCTGTTTGCAGTTTGCGAGAAGCCATGTGGGGGACACAGCAAACATGTGGAAGAAAGTGCTCTGAACAGATGAGACCAAAATTGAACTTTTTGGCCTAAAAGCAAAATGCTATGTGTGGCAGAAAACTAACACTACACATCACCCTGAACACACCATCCCCACTGTGATGAAACATGGTGGTGGCAGCATCATTTTGCGGGGATGCTTTTCTTCAGCAAGGACTGGGAAGCTGGTCAGAGTTGACAGGAAGATGGATGGAGCCAAAAACAGGGCAATCTTAGAATAAAACCTGTTAGAGTCTGCAAAAGACTTGAGACTGGGGCAGAGGTTCACCTTCCAGCGGGTCAACAACCCTAAACATACAGCCAGAGCTACAATGAAATGGTTTAGATCAAAGCATATTCACTTGTTAGAATGGCCCAGTCAAAGTCCAGACCTAAATCCAATTGAGAATCTGTGGCAAGGCTTGAAAATTGCTGTTCACAGACGTTCTCCATCAAATCTGATAGAGCTTGAGATATTTTGCACAGAAGAATGGGCAAAATGTCACTCTCTAGATGTGCATAGCTGGTAGAGACATCCCCAAAAAGACTTGCAGCTGTAATTGCAGCGAAAGGTGGTTCTACAAAGTATTGACTCAGAGGGGCTGAATACAAATGCATGCCACACTTTTCACATATTTATTTGTAAAAAAAATTGAAAACCATTTATCATTTTTCTTCCACTTATATGTGCCACTTTGTGTTGGTCTATCACATAAAATACCAATCAAATACATTTACATTTTTGTTTGTAACATGACAAAATGTGGAAAATTTAAAGGGGTACGAATACTTTTTCAAGGCACTGTACCTTCAACTATGTAGTGCAAGGGCCTGCGTTATTGCATACAAATTGAAAGTGTTTAGGTTTGGCCTCATATTACAGTATATGGTTTTGGTAAATCTAAAGGGAAAAAAAATCTAAAGAAAATTGTACAGTGTGTATCCAGCTTTTAAGAATGGGGGTGGGAGAAGGTTTAGCCTTAGATTTTGACTATCTTTTAGGCACATTCTATAAACTGCCAACACAATACCATACCATACAATTACCCACATTACACTTGTACTTACTGACAGTTTATTAGACTATATTGTAGCAAGATTTTTAAATGACCCAACACTAAAAAGATTTTTTCATCTTCAGCAGCATGTACTGTATATCATACTTAAACACTTTATCGTCATTTTGGATTACTTATAGAATTACCTGTCTCGCTCCGATTCCTCTTAAGCTACTATACTGCTAATTGCTAACTTCCTTTTTATTTTAATGCAGCAATAAACTATAGTTTATGGAAACCACCACCGTCATCACTGTGCCATCTTCATGAACTTCCAACTAATTAACATAAAACCCTCTCATTAAGATAATTAGGGTGAAGGAAGTCTACTTATGTATGCCAAAATGTATCTTCTGCCATTATCTTGGTGAAATACTTGGAACTTTAGTGTTAACATGATTGTGCTACATTTGTTATGTGGCCGTTAAAGAAGATTTCATGGCTTGGATTTGCCTAGTACTCTTGTATCCAAGATTGATTTTGTAGTGCAAAAAAAGTATGGCAAGAGTCACAATTTTCTAGTAAGAAGCTTTAATATGGTACAATAGGACAGCACCTCATTGCACTTTATAAATGAACTTCTCAGCATCGCTCCCAACTGTCCCTGATTTGGAGCAATGTCCCTCTGTCCTTCTTTCCTCCTCATTTGTTCCTCATTTTGGTCTGATCTATATAGTTGTATATAAAATGCACTTTTTATCTTTCAAAAAGTGTTTCACAATTTCTAAATGGCTGCATTTGTAAATCTTAAAAGCCAGTATAAAGGAATAGTAGTGGGGGTAAAAAAAAACACTTGTGGGTTTAAAGAGGTGGTAAACCGCAAGTGGTTAAAAAAAAAAAAAAGTAAATTCCCTGCAAGGCAATGTCATATTGTGCTAGTATGCATCACATATTAGCACATTATAAGAGACTTACCTTTAGAACAAAGCCATCCAGCGCTGCATTGTTACCGCTAAGAGGGCTGACATCTTCCCCCGGTCTTCCTTCCAGGTTCGTGGCCGGGGATGCGATGACATCACTCCCGCGTAGAGTCGGGAGCCACCGTTTATGGTATGGGCTCTGGAGGTCCGGAACTGTAAGCCGGACCTTCAAAGCGCATGCACCGGTGATGTCATCGGCTGCATGCACGCTGAAAATATTCACAGTACCTACAGGTAAGCCTATAATAAGGTGTAAGTGGTGTAACAGAGTTTACTTCTCCTTTTAAGGGGGTGTGACAGAGGTGTGTCCTATGCCAACATACTTTTGCTAATAGGTGTCCCTCATTCCCATCTCAAACAGCTGGGAGGTATACATTAGTACAAAATCCCTATCCCTATAGGTGTACATATTTTTGTGTCCATCAGACATAATAACCACTTCAGCCCCGGAAGAATTTACCCCCTTCCTGACCAGAGCACTTTTTACGATTCGGCACTGCGTCGCTTTAACTGACAATTGCACGGTCGTGCGACGCGGCTCTCAAACAAAATTGACGTCCTTTTTTTCCCACAAATAGAGCTTTCTTTTAGTGGTATTTGATCACCCCTGCGCTTTTTTATTTTTTGTGCTATAAACAAAAAAAGAGCGACAATTTTGAAAAAACGCATTATTTTTTACTTTTTGCTATAATAAATATCCCCCAAAAATATATAAAAAAACATTTTTTTTCCTCAGTTTAGGCTGATACGTATTCTTCTACATATTTTTGGTAAAAAAAATCGCAATAAGCGATTATTGATCGGTTTGCACAAAAGTTATAGCGTTTACAAAATAGGGGATAGTTTTATGGCATTTTTATTAATATATATTTTTTTTTTAAATGGCGGCGATCAGCGATTTTTATTGTGACTGCGACATTATGGCGGACACATTGGACATTTTTGACACATTTTTGGGACCATTGTCATTTATACAGCAATCAGTGCTATACAAATGCACTGATTCCTGTGTAAATGACACTGGCAGTGAAGGGGTTAACCACTAGGTGGCAGTGTAGGGGTTAAGTGTGTCCTAGGGGCGTGTTTCTAACTGTGAGGGGCATGGCTGTGTGTGACATGTGACTGATCTCTGCTCCGATGACAGGGAGCAGAGATCCAGTGACACTGTCACTAGGCAGAACGGGGAGATGCTGTTTACATTAGCATCTCCCCGTTCTTCCTCCCCATGAGGCGATCGCGGGTATGCCCGTGGCGATCGAGTCCGCGGGACCCGCGACCCAACTCGCGGAGCTTGCCGCGGGCGCGCGCCCGCTGGCCGCCTCTTAAAGGGGAACGTACAGGTATGTGGTTTTGCCTGTACGTGCCCTTCTGCTGCAGTATATCTGCGTGAGGCGGTCGGCAAGTGGTTAAGGGTTCCCTCTCAGTAAGATTTTCCTGTTGACCCTCTAGGATAGCCATTCTCAACCAGGGTTCTGCAAAACCCTAGAGTTCCTCCAGAGAGGTTACTAGAGCTGTAGCTGATTAATCTCCCATTCTCGATGGTTCCAGGCCCAATGCCACTTGGCAGAGTCGGCACCTTGGTACCAATGATCTTTTAAGCTGTCTGTAAGGGGGCATTTCTTCCCACTGGTCACTAATATAAGGGGTGTTTTTCTCACTGTTCCCTGATTTTACCAGGTGTTCCCTGAGACCCAAAAATAATTGCAAGGGTTCCTCTGGGGTAAAAAGGTTGAGAAAGCCTGCAGTAGGAAAACATAAATGGCCCAATTGGCATAAACAGTGTTCAGACTTAGGAGCATCTCGGTCTAGGGTATGGTCATTTAGGGTTTTGAAAGGCTACACAACAAAAATCTGTTATATACTTAAAGCGGAGTTCCACCCAAAAGTGGACCTTCTGCTTATCTGTCTCCCCCCCCCCCCTTCGTTGCCACATTTGGACCTTTCAGGGGGGAATGGGTACCTGTTTTTGTGAACCGGCTGTGAAGCTGAAAGGCTCTACTGCCGGTTTCCCTTAACAGGAATGGCGGGGGCAGCACCCGAAAGTCGGCTGGGGTGCTGACATCGCGGGAACCCTGGACAGGTAAGTGTCCTAATATTAAAAGTCAGTAGCTACAGTATTTGTAGCTGCTGAGTTTTAATTTTTCGTGGGGGGGCCGGAACACCCCCACTAAAGACAAAAAGCACCTGTTCCTATGACAACTACTGTATAAGAACTAGGGGTGCCTCAGAGCAATAGCAAGTCCATTTGGGTATTCACATATATAGGTAATGTTCATTATATGGCCTAAATGGTAATCATATCGGCCATATGGCCAAAATGCATTTTATTAAGGGAGGCGGTCATGGGGCACTTACATTTTGACTTACTTTAACCACTTCAGCCCCGGAAGGATTTACCTCCTTCCTGACCAGTGCGTTTTTTGCGATTTGGCACTGCGTCACTTTAACTGACAAGTGCGCGGTCGTGCGACGTGGCTCCCAAACAAAATTGACGTCCTTTTTTCCCCACAAATAGAGCTTTCTTTTGGTGGTATTTGATCACCTCTGCGGTTTTTATTTTTTACGCTATAAACAAAATAAGAGCGACAATTTTGAAAAAAACGCATTATTTTTTACATTTTGCTATAATAAATATCCCCCAAAAATATATAAAAAAAAAACCTTTTTTTTTTTCCTCAGTTTAGGCCGATACGTATTCTTCTACATATTGTTGGTAAGAAAAAATCGCAATAAGCGTTTATTGATTGGTTTGCGCAAAAGTTATAACGTTTACAAAATAGGGGATAGTTTTATGGCATTTTTAATAATATTTTTTTTTTACTAGTAATGGCGGCGATCAGCGATTTTTTTTTTTTTTTTTTTTTTTTTTTTTTTTTTTTATTGTGACTGCGACATTATGGCGGACATGTCGGACATTTTTGGGACCATTGTCATTTATACAGCAATCAGTGCTATAAAAAGGCACTGATTCCTGTGTAAATGACACTGTGAAGGGGTTAACCACTAGGGGGCAGGGAGGGGTTAAGTCAGTACTAGGGATGTGTTCTAACTGTAGGGGGGATGGGCTGTGTGTGACACTTCACTGATCTCTGCTCCTGATGACAGGGAGCAGAGATCAGTGACACTGTCACTAGGCAGAACGGGGATATACTGTTTAGATCAGCATCTCCCCATTCGTCCTCTCCGTGAGGTGATCGCGGGTATCCCCGTGGCGATCGAGCCTGCGCGACCTGACTCACGGAGCCCGCGGCAGGCGCGCGCGCTGGCAGATTCAAAGTAACGTACAGGTACGTTACTTTGCGCAGCCATGCCATTCTGCCGACGTATATCTACAGGAGGCGGTCGGCAAGTGGTTAAGGTTACTTTCACACTGAGGCGCTTTACAGGCGTTTTAGTGCTAAAAATAGCACTTGCAAAGCGCCTCTCCTGTCACTCCAGTGTGAGAGCCTGAGTGAACCTTATGGGGCAAACAGCGAACATTATGGGGTGTTCGTGGGAAAGTTGAGCGCCGCGGAACGCCCCATAATGCTCTGGGAGATCACAGTGCATTGCTGTATGTTGATTGGCCAAAGCCTGCACCGGACCCGCATGCTTTAGCCAATCACAGAGCGCTCTGCTGAGAGAGCCTTAATTGGCCAAAGGCATCATGGCTCAGGGGGACTAAGTCCACGCCCCACACTATATACGGCTGCTTACATAGCGGCCGTGTGTAGTGTTGTTGGCGTGGACAGAGAGATAGCTTGAGTTAGATTAAGCAGGCAGGTTATTCAGTTAGTGGCAGTGTATTTGATATATATATATATACAGTCAGTCTAGTGTGTGTGTGTGTGTGTGTGTGTGTATGTATGTGTAACATACACTGCATTTAGCATAGACTATATATTCAGTGTTTACTCTATATTCGGTAGTGCAGGCAGTGTATTAATAAATATATATACTCCTGCATCCAGTGTAGCCTATATCTACAGTGCATTCGTGGTGTACTGTTTCTAATTGTCAGAAACCATTAATCAGACCGAGACAGAAGTACAGTTAAATCACACTTGCTTAATAATAAAAGTAAATAGAACAAATGCAGTCAAAACATGGCCAAAGTACGGTAACCGGAACGGATAGTCAGCCAATCCAGAAAGTCAGGGATCAGTGTAGTGGATCAGCAAGCAGGATCTGGAGCCAGAAGGGATGTCAGCCAAGCAAGTCTTTAACTGGAACACAGGAGATAGTCTCTGCGATGTTGATGTTGGCGAAGGCAAAGATCCTCTGGGCTGGATGGCTTAAGTGTGTGTGTGTGTGTGTGTGTGTGTGTGTGTGTGTGTGTGTGTGTGTGTATATATATATATATATATATATATATATATATATATATATATATATATATTGTACATTCAGTGTAGTGTGTATATATACAGTACATTCGGTGGTGTATACTTTCTATTACACTTCAGGTGGTGTACACAGTATCTAATGTGTACAGTTTCTACTAAACTTCAGGTGGTGTACACAGTATCTAATACAGTGTGTACAGTTTTTCTACTACACTTCTGGTGGTGTACACAGTATCTAATGCAGTGTGTACAATTTCTACTACTTTTCTGGTACACGGTATACAACACAGTGCAGCCATTGTACAGTTCCTAATACAGTGCAGGTGGTGTACACAGTATCCAATACAGTGTGTACAGTTTCTAATACACTTCAGGCAATATATATATATATATATATATATATATATATATATATATATATACATACACACACAGTCTAGTGTGTGTGTGTGTGTAAAAAAAAAATAAAAAATTATATATATATCTCTCATCAGGTGGGTTACCCTCTTCTCTTTTAATCCTTATTCTATCAAGGCACCGTCAAGGTGGACTCCCGACCTTCCACCATGAATGGATAAAGAAAAGACGTGGATTGATGCTTTGATGCAAAAAGTGTCCTTTTACTCCTAATCTTTCATTACATAGTCTTAAATGCAAGCCACTGTACAGTTCCGAGCGCAAGTCGCTCTTCGTCAGGCTTTTCTGGCTGTGTGTGAAAAGCCAAACCACATCATGTTCTCTTATCAGCACCCAGCCTAGTTCACACATGTGTTCACTTAACTAATTACTATAGACAAACTACTTGTATACATTCAAATAGTTAACCCCTATTAAATAAACCCAATATGGTGAACTATCTTATATTCCCTAATATAGAAATTATTTACATCAATTTCATCCTATTGTATATCATCTTCCATCAACATGTTATTATGGAGTAAATAAACTCTCTCACATATTTAAATATCGATCTCATTCAATAGATATCATAAATATAATGACATTCTTGATCGTGTCTCAGATCTCATCACAGATTCCAGCTGATATTCTATTTAATATTCCCAAGGATCTAAAAAGAATACAATGCACGCAAACCAATGATTATAGTCACTCTGTACCTAGTATCCAATTTCTTTACAAATAAGTATAAGTCATAATCCTTGTTCATACCATCAGGATGCAAGGACTGTAATTTGTTGATCCACCAAACCTCACGTTTTTTTCAGTTTCAAAATCCTATCCCCCCCTCTTTTATCACGAGGGATTTCTTCTAATACCATAAATCGTAGGTCGGTGTCTCTATGTCCCATCTCAGAAAAGTGACGCGATACAGGGAGACCTGACTGGGGATGTCGGATCGTACTGCGATGCTGTGCAATGCGATCTTTGATGTTTTGTGTCGTCTCACCCACGTAAAGGAGATTGCAAGGGCACATAAGGATATAAATCACATATGATGACTGACATGTGTAGAAGCCATTTACTGTTATCTTGTTGTTTGTTCTAGGGTGGAGGAAATGATTACCCTTAATCATTAGGTTACATTGGATACAGTTAAGACAAGGGTAACAACCCTTCCTTTTACTACCGAGAAAAGTCGTTCTTTTCTCCTCCTGAATACCAGGTTTGAATTCAGATCGCACCAAAAGATCGCGCAAGGTTTTATTGCGCCGGTATGCTTTCATAGGAGTTTGTTGAAACTCCTATCTGGGGGTATGATCGTTTCAGTATTGTCCAATGTTTCCTTAATATATTGAAGATCTTATCACTGTAGCTGTTAAATTGAAAGACAAATGTAATCCTAGGTCTATCAGGTAAATATTTTTTCTTCTCACAACTACCAATGGGCTTCAAAATTTTATTTAGTTCCTGTCTAATCAAACCTTCCGGATAGCCCCTCTCCTTAAATTTACAGCACATTTCATCCAATCTTTGATCCCTTATTGCAGTGTCACTCACAATCCGCATCACTCTGAGAAGTTGGCTTCTAATAATAGAACTAAAAACGTGGGGGGGATGGTAACTGTCATACCTTAACAACTGATTCCTATCTGTGGGCTTGGTGTATATATCAGTTTCAATCCGTCCTGGTGTATAAACCTCTACAATCAGACCCTACATGGAGTATTAGAAAGACTTTAGAGAGTATTGTAAAACCAGCGTTTAAGGAAGGGTCAATTTCACATGACCTATATGATTTTTTGTTACCAACGCACACCCGTATCCCGGTCTTGTACATACTCCCTAAAATCCATAAGGATAAACATTCTCCACCAGGACGCCCGATTGTATCGGGGAGAGACTCGATTTTTGTACCCACGGCCAAACTATTGGACAGAGTGTTATCACCTTTGGTGAGAAATACCCCGTCCTATATTAAGGACTCCGGTGACTTTTTGTCTAAAATTAGGGACCTACCACAAATTCATGACGAATTCATCCTTGTCACTTGGGATGTAACAAGCCTATACACATCAATTCCACATAGAGCCGGAGTTGAAGCAGCGATGAGCCTAATCAAGGACTGTCATGAGTACTCGGAAGCTCAGATCTCCTTTTTTGAAAAGTTATTTAATTTGGTTTTACATAATAACTATTTTCTTTTCAGGGATCAGTACTATGTACAATTGACGGGGGTTGCTATGGGCTCCAATGTTGCCCCGCCATATGCATGTTCATTTATGCACGATTTTGAACAGAAATATATTTTTGTCAATGAAATTTTTCGGGAACATTGCGCCACCTGGTGGCGCTATATAGATGACATTTTTGCCATATGGTGGGGCAACATTGAATCACTTAAAGCCTTTGACGAGATGATCAATAGTTTTTCACCGAATATCCAGTTTAAAATACACATTGGTGGGGTTCCCTTTTTGGATATACGGGCATACACAAAACAAGGACGGATTGAAACTGATATATACACCAAGCCCACAGATAGGAATCAGTTGTTAAGGTATGACAGTTACCATCCCCCCCCACGTTTTTAGTTCTATTATTAGAAGCCAACTTCTCAGAGTGATGCAGATTGTGAGTGACACTGCAATAAGGGATCAAAGATTGGATGAAATGTGCTGTAAATTTAAGGAGAGGGGCTATCCGGAAGGTTTGATTAGACAGGAACTAAATAAAATTTTGAAGCCCATTGGTAGTTGTGAGAAGAAAAAATATTTACCTGATAGACCTAGGATTCCATTTGTCTTTCAACTTAACAGCTACAGTGATAAGATCTTCAATATATTAAGGAAACATTGGACAATACTGAAACGATCATACCCCCAGATAGGAGTTTCAACAAACTCCTATGAAAGCATACCGGCGCAATAAAACCTTGCGCGATCTTTTGGTGCGATCTGAATTCAAACCTGGTATTCAGGAGGAGAAAAGAACGACTTTTCTCGGTAGTAAAAGGAAGGGTTGTTACCCTTGTCTTAACTGTATCCAATGTAACCTAATGATTAAGAGTAATCATTTCCTCCACCCTAGAACAAACAACAAGATAACAGTAAATGGCTTCTACACATGTCAGTCATCATATGTGATTTATATCCTTATGTGCCCTTGCAATCTCCTTTACGTGGGTGAGACGACACAAAACATCAAAGATCGCATTCACAGCATCGCAGTACGATGCGACATCCCCAGTCAGGTCTCCCTGTATCGCGTCACTTTTCTGAGATGGGACATAGAGACACCGACCTACGATTTATGGTATTAGAAGAAATCCCTCGTGATAAAAGAGGGGGGGATAGGATTTTGAAACTGAAAAAACGTGAGGTTTGGTGGATCAACAAATTACAGTCCTTGCATCCTGATGGTATGAACAAGGATTATGACTTATACTTATTTGTATAGAAATTGGATACTAGGTACAGAGTGACTATAATCATGGTTTGCGTGCATTGTATTCTTTTTAGATCCTTGGGAATATTAAATAGAATATCAGCTGGAATCTGTGATGAGATCTGAGACACGATCAAGAATGTCATTATATTTATGATATCTATTGAATAAGATCGATATTTAAATATGTGAGAGAGTTTATTTACTCCATAATAACATGTTGATGGAAGATGATATACAATAGGATGAAATTGATGTAAATAATTTCTATATTAGGGAATATAAGATAGTTCACCATGTTGGGTTTATTTAATAGGGGTTAACTATTTGAATGTATACAAGTAGTTTGTCTATAGTAATTAGTTAAGTGAACACATGTGTGAACTAGGCTGGGTGCTGATAAGAGAACATGATGTGGTTTGGCTTTTCACACACAGCCAGAAAAGCCTGACGAAGAGCGACTTGCGCTCGGAACTGTGGCTTGCATTTAAGACTATGTAATGAAAGATTTCCAGTAAAAGGACACTTTTTGCATCAAAGCATCGATCCACGTCTTTTATATATATATATATATATTATATATATATATTCTGCATTCAGTGTAGCCCATATATACACTTCAGGCGGTGGTGTATAGTTTCTAATACACTTCAGGCGGTGTACACAGTATATAATACAGTGTAGTGTGGTGTTGCAAAACAAAAACTACATCATGTCCGGAAGGCCACCAAGGAGAGGCAGACGCTCACAGGACACTAAAAGAGGGCAAGCAGCCTGTGTCTACAGTCAACAGTTGTGGTTGTGGACATGGTGCATCCTCTGCAGGTGGCTGCGGGGCACGCTTGTCCTTTTTTTTCTGCTGCTCGCCATGTTATTGAGCTGCAACATGCAGAAGAGTTGGTGGAGTGGATAACGAAGCCCTCCTCATCCTCCTCTGTCACCCAGGGTCAGAATAGTTTGCCTTCCAACGCAGCTGCCAAAGTGGCCTATTCCACAGTCACTACTTCCTTAGCCCCACCATCATGCACGGAGGAGTCCCCGGAATTATTCGACCACAGTGTCGGGTACATGCTGTTGGAGGATGCACAGTGATTTGAAGGTTTCGATGTTGGTTCCCAGGTTCATGAAGGGAGTAACGTGAGCCCAGAGAGGGAGTGCCACAGAAGGACAAGAAACTGGCAGTCATGTTCCCCCAGCTGCAGCATACTGCCAAGTTTTCTCCAGTGACGAGGAGGGAGGGGATGATGAGGTCACTGACTGTACTTGGGTGCCTGAGAGGAGGAAAGTGAGGAGGAGGCACAACTCCAACGAGGCAGGATGTCCTCTAGGGGGCAGCTTAAGGGAAACCACCCTATTGTATCACACCACAGAGCTCCACAGGTCCAGGGCGCTGTTGACTCCCCGCTGATTTTTAAAAGTTCCTTGGTGTGGACCTTTTTCAATATGTATGCAGCAGATCGTACCATTGCTGTTTGCAACCTATGTCTGAAGCAGATCAAGCGTGGCCAGAACAGCATCCGCTTGGGCACTACATGGTTGACCAGAGATATGACGACCTGCCATGCAGTCCGTTGGCAACAGCACTTGAAAGACCCACATCAAAGAAGTCCTTTCAAAAACCTGCACTGAGAGGAATGAAGGTATAACAATAGGTGTCCTAAGTACTTGCAGCCAATCTGCTAGCAGTACACCACCAATTGATTTTAGCAGGCAAATTTCCCTACCCCAGTTGCTGAACCATAAAAAGAAATTCGGTCCCAGCCATCCACATACTCAGCGTCCAAATGCTAGCTTGGTCAAATTGCTAGCACTACAACTGCTGCCTTTTCAGCTGGTAGACTCTGCCCCCTTTCGTGAATTTGTGGATTGTGCTGTACCTCAGTGGCAGGTTCCAAAACGCCATTTCTTTTCACGAAAGGCCATTCCGGCTCTCTACCGGCATGTGGAAGGCAATGTTTTGGCCTTGTTGGACAGGACGGTCAGCAGTAAGGTTCATATTACTGCTGACTCATGGTCCAGCAGGCATGGGCAGGGATGTTACCTTTCCTTCATGGTGCACTGGGTAACTCTGATGGCAGCTGGGAAGGATACAGGCCAGGGTTCAGTGTTGTTGGAGTTTGTTCTGCCACCACGCCTCCAGAATGCTAGTGGTGATTCTGCCACGGCTCTTTCCTCCATCCCCTCTTCTTCTTCCTCTATCCTCTTCTGCAGATTTGTCCTTTGAACCAGCGGTGCTCCGTAAGCGTTCAAGGGGCTACGCAAGCAGTGAAGCTAAAAGATGCCTTGTGGTGCTTGAGTTGGTCTGCCTAGGGGACAGGAGCCACACTGGGGCAGAGATTCTGTCAGCTCTGCAGGGGCAGGCTCAGAGGTGGTTGACGCCACGCCAGCTTCAGCCAGGAATGGTTGTATGCGACAATGGCACCAACCTTCTCTCCCCTCCGACAGGGACACTTGACCCATGTTCCATGTTTGGCACACATCTTGAATTTGGTGGTGCAGCGGTTCTTGAGCAGGTACCCAGGCTTACAAGATCTCTTGAGGCAGGCCAGAAAAGTCACGGTCATTTCTGCCGGTCATACAATGCCAGTGCTCGGCTGGCTGACATATAACGGGAATTCAACCTGCCCACCAACCGCCTCATTTGTGACATGCCCACCAGGTGGAACTCAACGTTGGCAATGCTGCAGCGGCTGCACACACAGCAGAAAGCCAGAGTACCTGTGCGAGTATGGCACCAGGACAAGGTCAGGGGAGCCTGGCTTCTTTTCGCCATGCCAGTGGCTAGTGATCAAGGATGCATGCATTGTCCTGTCACAATTTGATGAGGCCACAAGGATGGTGAGCAGCAACAATGCATGCATCAGTGACACTGTCCCTCTAATCTTCCTGCTGGAGCACACGCTTCGTGGAATCATGGACAGGGCACTTGAGGCAGATCAGCGGGAGGAAGAGGACTTCCTTTCTTCTTCAAGGCCCCCTTTATCCAGATAGTATTCCTGCGAGCCCACCAAACACACAGGATAAAGAGGAGGAGAATTGTGTCAGCATGGATGTAGAGGATAACACTCAGCAGCAGTCTTCAAAGGATGGTTTTCATTCCCCAGAAACCCAAGGAGTTGTAAGTGGCTGGGAGGAGTTAGCTACGGATAATGTAATCCTTAGTGACTGAGGATTCATAAACGAATGCCTCTGCAAACTAATGCTGCATGGCCTCCCTGATTCTGCAAAGCCTGCAAAAGGACCCTAGGATTTGAGGGATCGTTTCTGGCTGGCAACCCTTCTTGAACCACGTTACAAGGGTAAGGTTGCAGAACTCATCCTACCTTTGCAGAGGGAGCAGAGGATGAAACATCTTCAGGAGGACTTGAAGAAAGATTTGTGCAACGCATTTCCAGACCCTGGGAGGAGGTTACCATTTCCTGGTGCTGGACTGTGTTTTGCTGAGGCTTCATTCAGCCAGAGGAAGAGCGGTGGAGAAGGTTGCCAGCTGACCGTTGCCTTTAATCAATTTTTCAGTCCTCAGTGCCAAGGTCTGATCAGTTCAAGCAACCATCGCCAGCGTCTGCATTATATTGTGCAGAAATATCTAGGGGCAAGAGCAGACTTGGAGACCTTTCCAACAGAGCATCCACTGGGTTACTGGATCTTGAGGATGGACCACTGGCCAGAACTTGCTTAATATGCAATCGAGCAATTGGCCTGTCCTGCATCCAGCGTGCTTTCTGAACACACATTCAGTGCTGCTGGAGGATTTGTAACGGAGGAAAGAGTGCGTCTGTCCACAGACTTCGTTAATAGGCTCACATTCATAAAAACTAATCCGTCTTGGATCAGCAGCTGTCAAGCACCTGATGCTGATGTAACTGGTTGAACTTGCTATGGATGTGGGATCCCTTGAAGACTGCCTATGCTGACTATCCTATTCCTCCTCAATCTTGATAAAGCTAGCTTCCAACAATATTTTTGGTTTTGGAAACCACCACCCAAGGTAATTACAATTTTTTGATATAATATTTCACAACAGGGCCCATTCCTGCACCCAAAAAGAGTATCTGTGAGGGGTTACAGACAGTTTTGTGGCACCACCACCCAAGGCCCAATTTTTCTGCCCCTGTTTAACAGGGGCATGTAATTACAATCTTTGATAACAATATTTCACAGTAGGGCCCGTTCCTGCGCCCAACAAGACTAACTGTAACGGCTTACAGTGTTCTGGCACCACCAAAACCAAAGGCCCAATTTTTCTGCTACTGTTTAACAGGGGTATGTAATTACTATTTTTGAAATAATAGTTAAGCAGGGCCCGTTCCTGCACCCAACAAGAGTAACTGTGAGGGGTTACAGTGTTCTGGTACCACCAACACCTAAGGCCCAGTTTTTCTGCAGAGTATATAGGGCAGGCCATATAGTATATATATTACTGTTCAAAGTATATAGTGCCTGGGGGACCCCCATGCCATTTTTTTTTTTACATTTTGGTGCGGGGTTCCCCTTAATAACCATACCAGTCCTGAAGGGCCTGGTATGGATTTTGGGAGGGACATCCACACCAATTTTTTTTTTTTTTTTGGTGCGGGGTTCCCCTTAATATTCATACCAGACCCAAAGGGCCTGGTAATGGACTGGGGGGCCACCCTAATTTTTTTCAGTGCATTACAGCCGTGAACAGTTTTAGAAGACATTTTTTCCTTTTATAACAGTACCACAGCAAAATTACATTTCTAAACATAGGAAAGATGCACTGCTTTGACATACTCAGGACACCCCCCCCCCCCCCCAGGCACGATATATAAAGGAATATTTCATTTTTATTGTTTCACTTTAGGCATTATTAAAATCACTGCTCCCGAAAAAACTGACATTTTGAAAAACTTTTTTTTGCATTGATACATGTCCCTTGGGACAGGACTCGGGTCCCCAAACACTTTTTATGGCAATAACTTGCATATAAGCCTTAAAAATTAGCACTTTTCGCACAAATTTTTTGCCTGTTAGCATGTTCTGCTGTGAATCGAACCAAGGGGTGTTCGGCTCATCCCTAGTTCTAAGTAATTTTCTAGTAAAAAATACTGATTGTTACATGTAAACAAAAAGTGCCAGAAAAGGCCTAGTCTGGAGGTGGATACAGACAGTCCATGGTTTAGTCATCACATGCAGAAAGCAACTGCTGTCTTACTTGTAAGAAAATATACAAAGAAAAAAAGAAAGTAATTTGATCGACATAAAAATGTAATTTTATTTTCATGGTTGATTACAAACCACTGAAAAGGACATTGTAATTTCTGGCGCTTGAGGCAAAACTTATTTAGGCACATGATCCCAAGTAGCTGATACTTCAAAGGCAATGTTAAATCCTTCCTAAGTAAACGGGTTCAGAAAGGTCCTGTGACCATTTTCAGACAAGCTCACTTAAATGGTGGATTTTCTGAGAGACTTTCTTGATAACATCATTATGAATTGGGTCTGTGACTTTAAAATGTATTGATAGAAAGTCCATTTCATAGCTGTGTCATAATCTGATGACCAACAGCACTTACAAGCTTTGAACAAAGACTCCAAAGAAAAGTAAAAGTTACACCAAAAATGAGCCCCCCCATGCTCCAAAGCACCCCCTCTATGTTGAAGGCATGTGGCTTGGTATGGTTCTGATGGGGGGAGTGGATCACTCGTTCCTCCCCCTTTCCTGACCTGCCAAGCTGCATGCTCTGATAAGAGTCTGGTATGGATTTTGGGGGGAACCCCATGGCGTTTAAAGAAAAAAACTTTGTGGGGTTCCCCTTAAAATCCATACCAGACCCGAAGGGCCTAATATATGGATTGGAGGGGGACTCCACGCTGTTTTTGTTTTGTTTTTCTCTGTTTTTTTATTGGCATCAATGGCGCTCGCTCCCCCACCTTTTCTGACCTGCCGGGCTGCATTCTTGGATAAGGGTCTGGTATGTGACCACTCCCACCCCCCCCCTTTTACTTACCTGAGCCTTGGAACTTCACCCGGCGGGGACGCACTGTCTCTCTGCCCGGGGTTCTCTGCTCTTGATTGGATAGATTGATAGCAGTGCAGCCATTGGCTCCTGCTGCTGTCAATCAAATCCAATGACGCGGGCGCCGGGAAGCAGGGCCATGTCCGGCATCCGTGTCTATGGACGCCGAATGCTGAACTCGGGAGCGTGCCTGCGAGGAAACCCCCCGGGAGAGCGCTTCTCCTAGGGGGTTATCTGATGTGGGGAGGAGCCGCAAGAGGGACCCCAGAAGAGCAGGTTCGGGGCCACTCTGCAAAACGAGCTGCACAGTTGAGGTAAGTATGACATGTTTGTTATTTATTTTATTTTTTTAATAATCGAAGCTTTACAATCACTTTAAGAAAGGTGAGCTTTTTTTTAATGTTGGCACCAGGGAGTCTCGGTGCAGAAGCCTGTACGCAGGTTATTTAGACACACAAAAGAGGGGGAGTGGTGGCAGAGATAAGCGTTTGTTCTGTGCAGGGTTCATTGCACTGAGAGCTGACATCAAATATTTGACTACACATCCATCTATCAGCCGCACGCAGTTCTTATAAACACATCTCTTCACAAGCCAGCTATTCCCGGCAGCAACGCCCACACGAAGCCCCGCCTAAGTGCGATGCTATTGGGGGACGAAGCCCCACTCTGCTCGTGCTCGTTGCATTGGGTATGTGGGTTGTGGCCACGCCCCGTTTCTCTGGCCCAACACTGCAGAAGCGCGAGCTTGCCGCAACCCTCCCTCGTGCCCGCGCTTAGCCTGGCATCTCCAGCGTGGCAAAGGCCCCGAGCTCTCCCTCCCTGCGCTGTGTGTGTGAAGCGGCCAGGAACCCGGAAGAGGGGACGGCGCCGTGTGTGTTATAAGGTGACCGTATGTTTCTTCTTACTGGGCCCCCTCCTCGCCTGCTCCTCTCCGCCGCCTCTTTCCAGTGCTCCTCTCTGCTCGCTCATTCTGTACTCTAGGTTTGCAGTGACCTAGATATGAATTAATACTAGGTATCCTGCAGTGTGAGATCATACAGCCATAGCTCCCAACTGTCCCTGATTTGGAGCAATGTCCCACTTTCCTCCTCATTTTAGTCTGATCTATATAGTTGTATATAAAATGCACTTTTTATCTTTCAAAAAGTGTTTCCCAGTGCTAAACCTTTCATCCAATTTATAAAATGCTGCATTTGTACATTTTAAAAGCCAATATAAAGGAATAGTAGTGATTAAAAAAAAAAGCCTTTGTGGATTTAATTAACCTTCCCTTTTTTTTTTTTTTTTTTGTTAATTCTCCTTTAACCACCTCATGCCCACCGGCCGTCAAATGACGGTTGGGTGGCGCAGCTCTCGTTCTGGGAGGCTGTCCTCCCAGGACAACCGCTCTCACGCTCATCGCGGCCATCGTTGTACACATCCTTGTAAAGAGTCTCTGACGGAGGCTCTTTACCACGTGATCAGCCGTGTCCAATCACGGCTGATCACGATGTCAATAGGAAGAGCTGTTGATCGGCTTTTCCTCACTCGCGTCCGACAGACGCAAGTAGAGGAGAGCTGATCGGCGGCTCTCCTGACGGGGGGGGGGGGGGGGTGCTGTTTATCAGCGCAGCCCCCCCTTGGATGCCTGCACTAGATCACCAGGGATTGGCAGCACCCTGGACCACCAGGGAATTACCAATCAGTGCCCATCCCCAATGCCTGCCAGTGCCATCAGTGATGCCTATCAGTGCCACCAATAAGTACCCATCAGTGCCACCCATGAATGCCCATAAGTGAAGCAGAAAACATACTTATTTACAAAATTTTATAACGGAAACAAAAGAAAACCATTTTTTTTTTTTTTTGAAAATTTTTAGGTCTTTTTATTTGTTTAGCAAGAAATAAAATCCGCAGAGGTGATCAAATACCACCAAAAGAAAGCTCTTTGTGAGAACAAAATGATAAAAATTCTGTTTGAGTACAGTGTAGCATGACCGCACGATTGTGATTTAAACTGCGACAGCACTGAAAATTGGCTTGGGCAGGAAGGGGATGTAAGTGTCCGGTATTGAGAGGCATGTCCTATGCTTACATACGTTTGCTAGTAGGTGTCCCTTATTCCCATCTCAAAATTTTGGGAGGTATGCTCACAGCTGTGGTATGGGATCCAATAAAATGCCCTCTGTGTTTGTGTGGGATAGGGTTGCCACATCATCCCTTTAATCCAGAACACACAATAATTACACAGGTTCTGTGTCGGTTTAAGGTGGTAATTTAAGTCAGTGCCTCATCTGCATTAAATCAGCCACAGAACTAAGGATGAGCTCCGGCTTGTTCGCACAGCCCACGTGAAGAGCTGCCAGGAAGTCGGCACTGCGGAGCGCTAATCACAAGCAGTGAGACATTGTCCCAATGTGCGGCTACAAAGGTCGGGAAATGTCTCACTGCTTGCGATTAGCGCTGTGCAGTGCCGACTTCCTGGCGGGCTCTGCACACGCTGTTTGCGTACACGCCTGAGCTCATCCTTACTCAGAACCTGTGTAATTAATGTGTCCTGGATTAAAGGGGTGATGTGGCAACCCTATTGTGGGAGCATTTGATAAATTAAACTTGTATGGAGCCGCACTTTCCCTGGGAGAAAACTTGTGACAGGGCTGGCTTCACACATTTTTCCTCTGCGCTCATTTTGAATGGTACCGCAGTGCATTTAGGCAGCATCCGCACATACAGTGCAACGCACCACAATCAGCACTGGTGTTTCCCAGCTCTGTAAAAGGTTTCAGATGCCGGGAGGCGGGCATTCGAGTCATGTGACCACTGTGATTGGCATTGGGAGATTACCGATCCCTAGGAATGGCGCTCGGGGGTGTTAAGGATCCCACATGCCCGATCCTGCCAGGAAGCCCACACTGCTAATCATAGGCAATGAGGCATTTCCTGATCCGCGGCTGCACAGATCGGGAAATGTCCCGCTTCCTGTGATTAGCCGTGTGCAGTGTCGGCTTCCTAGCGGGATCCCGAACACACCCGAGCCCATGTCTACTGCCTGCTAAGGATGGGCTCAGGCGTGTTCGCAACTTCACGCGCCCACCAGGTAGCTGACACTGCGCAGCGCTAATCACAGGTAGTGAGACATTTCCCGATCTGTGCAGGCATCATCCCGGTATAACCACTGTAAATCAAGGACAACCTACGGTCGGCAAGTGGTTAAAGCGTGACATGTTAGGTAAGTATTTACTTGGCGTAACATCATATTTTATATTTTGCCCAAAAATTGGGTTTTATATTGTGCTTGTGTGCCCTAGAATTCATCAAAGTGCATGTTTACCTTAAAATTTACATTTCATAAACCACCGCACAAATATCATGTGACAAAATTGCAGCAACAACCATTTTATTCTCTATAGGGTCTCTGCCAATGTTTGGGAGTTCTAAGTAATTTTGTAACAAAATCCTGATGTTTACATTGCGTTGCACGCATGTTTAAATCACTTTCATTTATCCTGACGTCCAAGGCATACTGATTTTGTACACTGGCAAAAAAGCTTTTTTTGGACAAGATACATTGCTCTTTGCAGTAATGCCCCGTTTATACAGGGGCAGTAAAAACAGGCGGTTGAGCCATGGCTTTACCATCTTCTAGGGATGGGCTCAGGCATGTTTGGATCGTAGTCCCAACCCACCTGAGCAATCCCACCAGGAAGCCATCAATGCACACCGCCAATCATAGGCAGTGTGTGTATGTGCAGCTGCAGGCCGGGAAATGCCTCACTGCCGATGATGAGGGCTTCCTGGTGGGATTGCTATAAAAGCCCCTTATAGGTCATCAGTTTAGCGTTACAAAGAAAGTATGGTGCTAGAATTATTGCTCTCATTCTGGCGTGTGCCGTGATATGTAACATGTATCACAATCAACTTTTTCACTTTCAGTGGGGATATCTGAATGATGCCTGTAGCTGCAGGCATCATTCAGATATCCCCACTGAAAGTCAAGGACGTCATATGACGTCCTTGGGCTTGAAGTGGTTAAGCATTAAGATCCCCCTTACATATACCTTAGCCCTTATTTGATCCAGCACTGTGCCCGTCTGCAGCCTTTCTCTCCTCTCACTTCCTGGTCTCTTGGGATTTGGTGAGGCAGCAGGATGGCTGTCAATCAAAGCCAGTTACGGGGACAGGGCAGAGTCCCACTGTCTGTATTTATAGACTCAGACAGCTCAGGTAGTGAGCCTGCATGAGTGCCTCCATAGAAAGTGGCTTCCTATGGGGACACTCTGCGGAGGGGAGGAACCAGAAGTGCTGGCGGCGGACCTGAGGAGAGGAGGTTTGTGGCTGCTCTGTGCAATTCCATTTTGCAGTAAACTTATTTGTTGTGTTATTTATTTTCTTTTAAAAAAGGAGTATTTACAACCACTTTAATGCGCATGCGCTGTAATACAACACAACATTGTGAACCCAGCCTTACTTGTAGCCTGTTGCTTTACTCTGCTTAACCAAAGGATGGGTTGACTTTAAAGCCTAACTCCAGGCAATTTTTTTTTTTTTTCTCATGCAGTGGGGCTGTACCCGCACTGCATGGGTTAACTGCTCATTTTGTCTACGGGTGAACACAGTCTATACCAGGGGTCTTAAACTGGTGGCCCTCCAGCTGTTGTGAAACTACAAGTCCCATCATGCCTCTGTCTGTGGGAGTCAAGTTTGTAACTGTCAGCCTTGCAATGCCTCATGGGACTTGTAGTTTGGCAACAGCTGGAGGGCCGCCAGTTTGAGACCCCTGGTCTATACCCACCCGATCCTTCGATCCTCTGGAAAACAGTACTCCCCCACATCCAGTGGACTGTTCCTGACATTTTCATGTCCAGAGTCGGTCTATGGGCGTGATGATGTCAGGAATAGTCCACCACTGCAGGGTGTTTGCTGTGCAGCCCTCTTCACTTGAATGGGTCTTTTTCAGCTGGCAGTACTACCCACAGCAGGTATTTTTTTGGCATCCATGGCATGTGCATAGCAGCTTATGACACTCTTTGCAGCTGGGGGGGGGACCGGGACCAATAAAAACACCCGTTTTTACCACCCCCCCAACCGCAAGTGTAAACTGGGCCTAACAGTGAGCACAGTGTGAGACTTGTATGGTATAAACTGTGACTCTGCTGTTCAATTCACAGATTGTGCAGCTGCATGTCAGAAGGGAGAGGAGAAGCTTGACTAGGGGGAGGATGAGACTGGAAGAGGAACTGCTGTCGGATGGCCAAAAGAGGGGCATCAGTTTAATTGCAAATATGGAATAACTTACTGTAGCATTATATTTAGCTTTACTTTATTTACTTCAATCGAAACTTTAGTCAGAAAATTATAGATCACATCAGGCTGGCCCCTTTTGCAGGTATAGATCGCTATGTAAAAATAAGTGCCTGCCTATACTGTTTAAAATCCAGTAATACACCCTGCTCTGCATGCCCTTTTGCTCTTCGTTCTCAGCACTGTGCTGAAAATCAGAGCCACTATAGGCTGATCAGCTGACAGCTTTAAGATTTACTGTTACTGAAGGAAAAAGAAAGCAACAGGAATGGCAGACTGTGTCAAGGGAACACAGATTTGAGAGGGAGAAAATAAAAGCAGCAGAGGTGACCAGACAGACTCTGCTGCCAGGAAGACACAAAAGAGTTAAACTTGAAAGAATAGTATCTTATCTTTTCTCCCTGATTCTCTCTTATCAGCAGCCAGTGAACTTCAGCACTGTGAGGCTCAGTTCACACTGCCAAGACCTGAAAGTGTGGGACTTTGCCAGGCAACTTTAAAGCAACTTCAAGGAATGCCTGTGTAATCTTCCTGTAATGTTGGATCCAAATCACATCAATTGGGTTGAGGATCCGACTTGGAGGCAACTCCCATTAAAGTCTATGGGCACAAGTTGGATAGAAGTCGCCTTGAAGTAGTACAGAAACCTTTTCTAAAGTCGGAGCGACTTCAGTAGTGCTAATTACATTTCTCATGGACTAAAATGGGATTTCACATATCGCATGTCTTGGGGTCTCACAAGTCAGATCCCAAGTTACGGCAGTGTGAACCAAGCCTGAGGCAGGCCATAGATAATTCAATTTTCTTTCCTTCCGCCAAGGGTGGAAGGAAAGAAAATTGCTCAATTCCTCCATCAACTTAGTCCGTGTTGATGGGTGAATACCTCCTGCAGTGCTTCAGCTGTCCTTGCTGAACTGGCCGAGTTTCGATCTGTGTATGGCCAGCCTAAAGTATCTGTCAGCCTACCCCTCTACCAAATCAAGACATATAATCAAATGTACATATGTGATTAAAGAAAGTGATCTGTAATTTTTAAGACAGAGGAGAGGAGAATTTCCAATAAGGAAGTGACTGCAGTAGGTGTCAACAAAATGGCAGCCTCCAGCAAGAAGAGACAGGAGCAGTACTGGAGGCAGTTATTAATGTAAAATGCATGTTCTTTTGTTAAAGAACAATAATTATCAAACTGTTATGGGTAAAGCTCTGCTTTAATTGTTCACCTTTATAATTAATTTGCACTACATTAGGAAGTGCACAACAGCACTACTAACATTTGCGACTGAATAGCTAATATTTCAGTTACACAGAAGAGCTCTACGACTGCAGTTATTATGCTAATTTAATGCTCTGTTCACAATTCCATCGCATATGTCACACACTGAGAGAAAGATGCATCGCAGGAGAAAATGGAGCAACACAAGTGAGATTTGTCCATTCAGCAGAGCTGCGCAAAGTTTGGAAATGCAACATCTTTTGAGCAGTTTACATATGCATTCATAAATTCCCTGCAATGCTGCCTTCCCTTGTGTAATGTGATGCTTTCATGTAACTGCTGCCACTGGAAACAAATGACAGTATTTCTGTATATTTTCACAGTAGGTTAATGGTAAAGTTATACCGTGACAAGTTATTGTTTGCCCACTGCTTCAAAGTAAACACAATCCGTCATTCTCTTTTAGAGCTATTATGTTTGTCACTTATTGCTAAAATTCATATAATTTGTGCTTTAAGGCATAGCAATGTTATATACTCTGTGGTTGGTAGGTATACTGCTGTAGGAGTTAAAGGAGATGTAGGGCCAAAGCTCTTTGGCCCTACTTCTGGGGATCACAGGAGTGCACTTTGTTCTATCCCTCCTGTGACCCACCGATGGGGTGCTATACAAGTCCAGAGTAGTGATACCCAGTTAGGGAGTCTAGTCCTTGAAGACCCTTGTGGCAATGTCTGCTTTAAAGGGTGAAGGCTGGACCCCCAGGAAGGTCCTGCAGTATGGAATGGTGAAACACAAAAGAGAGTGCAAACCTAGTGTAACTCGGCTTTAATATGGTAAAGTTTTTAAAAACACTACAATGGTCAAACTCCCATTGTGTGAAGATAGATACAGCATAAGAATTCCACTGTGGCTGCACTCTTATAATCTCAAGATCTCGACAGGGAAGGGGGAGCCGTGGACGTTCAACCTAGCTGCCCAGATCCTGGCAGCACATCTGAGGCTATCCATCACCACACTCGACATGCACGTCCTATTGCGCTTGCATCCGGTCCAGCCGGTGCTGCTCTTCGAGGACATACGAACCCACACGAGCAGGTTACAGGGAGAAAGAGAGTGAGGACGTTGCACAGTTGCCATGACAACGCATTTCAGAGACATGGCCTCCTTCATTAGGTCATCCGAGTGCCCTAGTTTGGTCTCTGCTGGTACCCTTATCTCTCTATATTGAGCGACTGCCTATATGGGACTACAAACAATAACAAAGTAATATGCTGTTGTGGGCCTGCAGGTCACAGTCGTACGATTCCTCATAGGACTCCAGGTTGTAGCAAGTATTAAAATAGCCACACAACTAGAGAAGAGAGTTTTTTTCCCCCACTCGGTCGGACTTTAGAGGCAGATTGGAACAGCAGTATCATATAAAATATTTTGTTGAATATAAACATGCAAAAATATAAAATCATATAAAAAGGTATGTGTCCACTAACAGCCAGTAGAATGGCCAGAGAGGACATTACATATACCCAAGTAGAACAATGACGTTCAACAGAATGGCATTAAAGAATGCGTGAGCCCCTGTGCATCTACGCATTTTGCTTGATCGATTCTTCAGGACACAATTTGGGGGGGGGGGGATAGAAAAGGTCTCGCTGATCCGGACAAGCACTGACACCTGCACAGAGATCTTAAGTGGATAAAACAATGCTGTTCTCTTCTCTAAATGATTTATACGGATGCGGCATATGAGTGACTTAACCTTAAGAATATTCAGTAACCACACAACGTTTTCCTGTGGGGACAGGGGGAAAGGCGGGATTAGAAGAGGTCAAATATCCTGGGGTATGCAGCACGCTGGTGCTTGGTGGCACAGTGCCCTCTTGGCTGACTCGAACCACTGTTCCCAGCAAGGGTCCTCGTGTATTTGTCAGCAGGCCATGTCTCATTAACAGCAGAGAGGAGGGGTTGCAGGGGATGAGGGGTCCCAAATACCTTCTTTAGGTAGGGAGGAACCTGCCCCCTGTGCAGTGTATTCCTTGGGGTTGTGTGTGTGCTCCTGGCAGCGCCGATTCCTTCTACCGATATGGTATTTCGGGGCATCTTCATCCAGTTCATTTTGTGTCTGGTTCACAGTACCAGCTTTCTGGAATACTTGCCAGCTTGGACCGCTTGGTCATAAGCAGAAGCTTTCTCCCTCTTCTCCCCCCCACCCTATTAACAGAGGAGGAACCAATGGAGGATGAGGTTGAGAAAAAACAGAATGTTCCAGGAAAAGACACAAAAGCATCCTTTAAAGGGGTTGTAAACCCTCGTGTTCTTTTCACCTTAATGCATCCTATGCATTAGGATGAAAAAACACCTGGCAGTCATCAGCCCCCCCGTTTTACTTACCTGAGCCCTTTCATCTCCTCGGCGAGGACACGCTGTCCCTCTCTCCACGAGGTCCCGGCTCTTGATTGGATAGATTGATAGCAGCGCAGCCATTGGCTCTTGCTCCTGTCAATCAAATCCAATGACGGGGCGGGGCCAAGTCCGGCATTCATGTCTGTGGACAAAAAAAATTTTAAAAACGATCCTTTAGGGCACTTTCACACTGCCAGCACCTGGGCATCAGTGGTAAAGCGCCGCTATGTTTACCATCGTTTTAGCGCCACTTTGCCAGCGGTTCAGCTGCGCTGCCCATTGATTTCAATGGGCAGCGGCGCTTTAGGAGCGGTGTATTCACCACTCCTACAGCACTGCAAAGAAGCTGCTTGCAGGACTTTTTGTGACACCCTGCCAGCTCAGCGCCCCAGTGTGAAAGCACTCGGGCTTTCACACTGGAATTACAGCTGAGGCTATTTTCAGGCACTTTACAGGCACAAGCATCTGAAAAACACCTCCCAGTGTGAAAGGGGTCTTAAAATCACTTCAACTGAGGACTATATTATATTCCTGAAGAACCTTAGGGACAGGATTTATTGCATACACAAAAAGCCTTTGTGGGGTCTCTTATGGTGCATACTCTGGAGCAGTTTGGATGGGTTCTGAACTTGCGGAAGTTGAACTTAGTCCCACCCCAAAGGTTGGAATATTTAGGTCAAACCCCAGGCAAGACTGACCCTCCCTCCACGAAAATGTATTTATCTGGGGACTCAGTTGAACCTGCTCAAGACTCTGACAAACCCATTATTTTGCATTTGCATGAGGGTTCTTGGGTTGATGGTAGTTCCCATTGCCCAGTTTCATTCCAGGCCTCTCTCTTGGAGACATAGGACAAGAAGACGATTGCTGGATTCCCCAATGTGGTTACAAATGACACCCTGAAACTACATGATTTGGTGGGGAGGGGCTGCATAAAGATCATGCAAAATAAAAACGAAAATTACATACCTGTGTATTTTAGCTTCGGTATTCCCCACCAAAATCTTAAGGAAAAAAAAAAAAATGGCAAACAGAAGGGTTTTTTAGTGCAAAATAAACGTACTGAGGGGAATTTACTAAGACTGAAACAGACAGAATCTGAAGCACTCGTGTATGGCAATCCATTAGCTTCCAGATTTCAATTTCAAAGATTACTTGACCAAGCTGAGGTTGCAAGCTCATTGGGTTGCACAGCTGCTCCAGAACTGATACATCAGTGTGACAAGTATAGTTAAATGCTGTGCCTATTTAGACTTGCTTTGTGTACATGATGGGCCTGCACTTTGATGTTTACTTTTTACTCTTTGATCAGTTAGACAGCCTTTTATGTGGGAAGTGGACATTCCGCTTTTAGTTATGTTAAATATTTAACTGGAAATTATTGTAAACTGCTGCTTTTAGTATTGTAACCTGATCATGCAAGGTGTTTAATAGGCTGGATAGTTTTTCCATGACAGGCAATGGAATGTCAGAATACCAATGATTACTCATCTGTCAATAATGGGTGTATGCATCGGAAACATGCAAGGTTAATCAGTAAGCAGTGCAAAAAGTAATTGTAATGGGCAAAGTGCAGTTATTTGGAAATTCATATGTTATGTCTTATTTTAGTAGCTTAAATCTAGTTGCAGTGGGTTAGTACAGTTTGCTCATTGTTACTGCTTTACTTATTGTCTTTATTAATTTATGGCAGGATGTTTGAGGAGTGCCTTCTTTTTGTGGTCTGTATTGCCAGTCCCATCAGCAGCCAGTGGCAGTGCATTTGTTTGAAAAAAAAATTAGCATAAAATAATTTTTGTAAGGATTTAGTTCTACAATACATCCATGCTTTCTGCTGGAATGCAGTTACCATTTAATCATGAATCTCACCTAAAGTAGAGTACATGATCTTTCTAATTACAGTATATTGTCATAATTCCATTTTTTTAAGTGTACAGTTGTAATAAGCTTGTAAACCCTAGGGCTTCTTTTACATGTGCAATTTTTTAATGGCTACTGAATCACTCAAATAATTTTTGTTGCTAGGATCACTAGTGTCAGTCAGTCAGTCTGTCTGTCTTGTTGCTCAGGGGTTTGTTTGTTTTTTGGCATTTTACAGCCTTTTAGCTAGCTTTTAGTAATTATGCCTGTTATCATGTGCCATTGCTAGTGATCGTGGCACAGAAGTGATTTTTAGCTACAGAGTCAAGCATTTTAGCCAGCTACAAATCTTCTGAGAAATTGAGCAGAGAGATTTGTGACAACTGCTAATCTTCTCTTCTACAGAGTTGTTAGTTTGATATAGCCCTTTATGAAGTGTATGGTCCCTAAATAAATGACTGCTAACAGGTTATCCTGTATTTTTATTTTTCATCAGGCCAAGTTGTATGGCCTGATTTTAGTCATCCTATCTAATAGGCCATCCTTCTAGAGTAGGTGTCCTCTGACTTTCTAAACAAAAGGCCAGTTCCTTCAGAATTTAGAGGGGGCCAAACTGTGGCCATTAAAAGTAGAAAATGTCTTGGCAACTGTGGTCAGTGGGAGTAAAAAAATGCCCCAGACTTGGTGGTCACAGGGACTAGTGTCTGGCCAGCGGGAGGAGTAATAATGCCCATTGTTGGTAAAAATAATAATGACCCATCATTGGTGTCAGTGGAAGTAATGGTGCCACAACAGTGGTGTCAGAGAAAGGAATTGTGCCCAATTTTTGGTGTCGGTAAGAAAAGCGCCCCATTGTTGGTGTCAGTGGGGGAAATGGCGTCCCCATAATTGAATTTGGTGAAAGGGATGGTGCCCCATCATTGATGTCCGTGAAAGGAACAGTGCCACCGGAAGGCCAAGAACCCCTTCGCTGGTGTCCAGAAGGGAGGATTTGTGCTTTATCAGTGGTGTCAATGAGAGAATACAAAGCTTTTTACTTATCAATGAACACAAAGCTTCCTCTGGCTGAGTTGGAGATTGTGACATCATCAGCCAATCAGAGGAAGCTTTGTATTCTATATTGTAAGCTCTAACGAGCAGGGCCCTCTGATCCCTCCTGTATTGATTTGTATTGTAAGTGTATTGTCTGCCCTCATGTTGTAAAGTGCTGCGCAAACTGTTGGCGCTATATAAATCCTGTATAATAATAATATTCAGTAATAGAATACAAAGCTTTCTATGAATGGCTGAGCACTGCTCAGGCCAATGCTATTTTGTTCTAGGTATGAGACAGGAAGGTCTCCTCTCGAACCTGAAACACAGTGCTGTATTTTGTATGGTGCCTCAGCTACATACAGTACAGTTTATACAGGACATCCAGCAGCCATGTGTTATTGAGAGAAATAGTTTATTTGGGCCATCTTGGCCTGAACGATTTATTTAAAGTGAAACTAAAGCTGGAGATCAGCTTTTAGTGCATGCAAATAAATTACGTGTGACCCCTAACCTTTCTTTGCCTTTTTGAAGTGGACGTCTGCCCACCGCTGCAAAAATTAAAAGCCAGCAGCTACACATACTGCAGCTGCTTTTTTTTAATAGGACACTTACCTGTACTGCAGTGTTTCCATCAGCTGTCGGGAGCTGCCGCCGCCATAGCCAGTAAGGGAACCCGGTAGTGAAGCTTCATGCCGGGTCCCTACTGCGCATGCGCAAAGCACTCGCTGCACTCTCCTACTGGCCCAGCGGCGGGGGGAAGGAGGAGGGTGCTGAGCAGTGATGTCAGCGGCCGAGACTCCTGGAAGTGGGGACAGGATACCTGTCAAAGTCAGGCATCCTCCCCTCCCCCCGAAAGGTGCCAAATGTGGCACCGGAGGGGGGAAGGAGACAAATTAGCGGAAATTCCACTTTTGGCTAGAACTCCGCTTTAACATTTGCTGAAATCCCTTTATCCCTGGTTTTAGGCCTCTTTCACGCTAAAGTTTAGTTTACGTGCGGGTTATCGATGCTTCACCATAGACTTTCTAATAAATGGCACATTTTTTTGTGCATTATCTGAAAACGCACCAAAAATGCAGCATTCAGGATTTTGGTGCGCTTTCAGAAAAGTGCCATCTGATAGAAGCCCAAAACCACGGGTACACTAGACTGCAACAAAACCGCTGCAAGGAAGTGTGAAAGGGGCCTTAGACTGTCTCTCCTAAATGTTTTCTTTTTTTCTAACCCTTAAAGTGGATGTAAACCCAAAAAAAAAAAAAATTATATCATACTGTAGAGTATAAGATTTCCTATCATTTGAGCCCAGTCTTGCCACAAAGAGTTAATCCATCTCTGAGCAATCCTCTTTTATTGTTCAGTGAGATAATTCTTGACAAACTGAGAAAAACTTTGTCAAATCCTCCTCCTTGCTGTGAGTGACAGGTGATTTACATCTCGTGCACTAGCCTAAGACATATGCAGTGTTTTTTAATTCCCTCCCCCACTCCTTTCTTCAGCAGCTCTGCAAGGATTGGCTGTTCCACACCTCAGCATGATTTGGCATGCTGAAGTCATGTGGTTACTTTCCTGTCTTTTCACTGGATGTTAGAGATCATAGCAGAAGATCAGTGTTAGAAATAAACAGGGGAGTGTAGAGGTGGGTGGGGAGACTACTGACATCACGACTCCAGACAACAGACCCACCCACAGAATATGCAGTTTTTCGGGTCTAATAACAGACAGAGGGGAGACATTTGACAGGTAAAGATACATGCAGGAGGCATGTATATCCTTATAGATAACCCCTATGGCAGTAGTTTAGAAAGGATGACATTGGGTTTACATCCACTTTAACATAGAAGCAATAACTACAAACAATCTGGCTCCTAATGACTGCTGTATTCAATTAAAAAGCTGTGTTTAAACGTTATATTCCTCCTACGTATATAGCCAAACGTAATCCTTTATAAACATATAATCTTGGGTGTGGACCTTGCCTGTGTGTAATTCTTGGCTGTCGCTAATTTTTTTCACATGAGTCAGAGTTCCATTACGGAATAGTTATATGTGGACGTATTTTTTTATGTAAACTTCCTTATGAAGAAGACAGATGTCAACATTTTGATTTGGATTATTTTGGTCACAAATCTGGTGGTTCTAATTAAAAGCGCTGCACATTAACCACTTAAGGACTGAGCTGCTTTCTGAGATGTGTTGTTTACAAGTTAAAAACAGTTTTTTTTTTTGCTAGAAAATTACTTAGAACCCCCAAACATTATACTTTTTTTTTTTTTTCTTCCTAACACCCTAGAGAATAAAATTGGTGGTCGTTGCAATACTTTGTCACACCGTATTTGTGCAACAGTCTTACAAGCGCACTTTTTTTTTGGAAAAAATACACTTTTTTGAATTAAAAAATAAGACAGTAAAGTTAGCCCATTTTTTTTTTTATATTGTGAAAGATAATGTTGTGCCAAGTAAATTGATACCCAACATGTCACGCTTCAAAATTGCTCCCCCTTGTGGAATGGTGACAAACTTTTACCCTTAAAAATCTCCATAGGTGACGTTTAAAAAAATTCTACAGGTGGCATAGAATTATTGCGCTCGCGGCGCTACCTCACATGCATGGTTTGAACACGGTTTTCATATGTGGGTGTTACTCACGTATGCATTCACTTCTACACACTAGCTCGGTGGGATGGGGCGTGTTAAAAAAAATTTTTTTTTTCTTATTTTACCTTTTTTATTTTTACACTGTTTTAAAAAAAAAAAAAAAATGCGAACATCCCTTGTAATAGAAAAAAGAGCATGACAGGACCTCTTAAATATGAGATCTGGGGTCAAAAAGACCTCAGATCTCATATTTACACTTAAATGCAATAATAATAAAAAACAAAAAAAATTGCCATTTAAAAAAATAATTTAAAAAAAAATGGCCCTTTAAGGGTTGTGGGCGGAAGTGAAGTTTTGACGTCACTTCCGCCCTGCTTTGTTATGGAGACGAGTGGGGGGCATCTTCCCCTCACTCGTCTCCATGCCCAGCCAGGGTAAAGATCCGATCGCCTCCGCCGCTGCCGACGGCTCGGGTAAGTGGCAGAGGGGGGGCCCTCTCCCACTGCCAATAAAAGTGATCTCGTGGCGAATCCGCCACAGAGACCACTCTTATCGGAAATCGGACCGCCGGCCAAAGAAGAGGATACCGGGGTTATGGCAGCTAAATGCTGCCATAACAACGATATCCCCCTTCAAAGTAAGGACGTATATCGGCGTGTGGTGGTCCGGAAGTGGTTAAACAAAAATTATCTTTAGGAGCCTATATATTTTACATAGCTATTGAATGGCATGACAGACTTGATTTGTGTTACTCCATCCATATTCATTCCATCCATCCATATTCATTATGTCATTGGTTTGAGTGGCCTTTTTTTGTGTGGCCATTGTTCACATAGACAGCTATAGCTATGGCAACTGTAAAATGCTTGTAAACACAGTGAGTGGACACAGCGGGAGCCAATCAGCGGGTCTTGCGGCTGGGACCCGCCGATCGTTCCGAGGAGAAGCAGAACTGCTATCTGCCTATGTAAACAAGGCAGTTTGCCATTCTGCCAGAGTGGAAAATGGAGATTGTGTTTTTGCTAAGAAACACGGATCTCTGTTTTTCTCCAGTGTCAGCACTCCCCCCTACAGTTAGAAATCACTCCCTTGTAGCACACTCAACCCTTTGATCGCCCCTGGTGTTACCCTCTTCCCTGCCAGTGTCATTTATATAGTGACAGTGCTTTTTTTTTTTTTTTTTTTTTTTTAGCACTGATCACTGTATTGGTGTCAGATTTGTCTGCCACAATCCTGCAAAAAATCGCTGATTGCCGCCATTACTAGTAAAAACAATTAAAAAAAAAAATATCTGTGCACAACAAAGAGTAGGTAAGTAGGACATGTTTGGTATTTAAAAAAAAAACAAAAACTTTAATATCACTTTAAAGTGGATGTAAACCCCATTCATGAAATTTGAGCTGGGCACAAATATCTGCAGTGTTTTCTTATCACTTTTCAAAGAGCTAAGTCTCCTGGCTTTCTCCTGCTCCATTCTTCTGTTATCAGCATGATGACTTCTGACAAGTTCTCCATCAACTGTGATAAAACCAGCCTGAAATTTGTGTCAGGGTGGGTGCTATATATAGATTTTTCCTATTTCTGCCTACTTGGAGAGGGGGTGTGTGCCTTTTCTTCCAGTCAGCTGTTTCACACTGGGTATAGGAGAGGGTTTACATCCACTTTAAGTCATGCCGTTAGGTCTTCTCCCTACATAAGCCTGTGAATGGACAGTAAAGGGGAAGCAGCACACACATTGTCAGTTTGGGGGGGTTGTGTTAAATCTATTAGCAGATTTAAATGCACTAACAAATTGAAGCCAAACTACAGCTCACACTTTAAAATCGGTTACATCAAACCGTTTTTTTTTCCTTTTGGAATAAGGTTTTGCACGAATAAATAAAAGCTGGTCATTTTTATTTACCCCTGCCAGTGTTAATGGGTTTGTTTCATGATCACCCATGTAAACTGATACATTCTGCTGAAGAGCTTGTGAAAATCAACAGATGTACCGGGTAGATCACTAAATTTAAATAGAAATAAAGCCTAAAAAAGAAAACTAATGCAGCCATCATATCTATGGAATGGTAAACTGCAATATGATCAATGTTTGCTTTTGGGTTTAACACTGCTTTAAACTGCGTACAATAAAAAAATAAATGTCATTCAATTTAAAATGCATTTAATGATGTATTATTAGTATTTACCCATAGTATTTATCCATCTGGAGTTCAGCTTTAACTCATTATTTGCCTAAGTTAGAATGAATTCCATAACTAAATTATCTGACATTTGAAATGTATATCTAGAGCTGTGTATTAGACTAAACCTCATTTTTTGCTGCTGGTTTTTTTTTTCTTCCAGGAACAGTATTTTGAAAACCTGTCAAGGAGAAAAGTAGTCATGGAGAAGCATGCAAACCAAAGAAAACTTCGTGTATGTGTGGCCACCTGCAACAGGGCCGATTATTCCAAGCTGGCTCCTATTATGTTTGGTATTAAAGCAGAACCTGAACACTTTGAGCTGAGTGTAGTGGTTATAGGTTCTCACCTGATTGACGACTATGGGTAAGTCTTATTTTAGAAGTATGTTTATGAAATCCTAATATATTTTCACTCTGAGACAGTGAGGACTGCTGGAAGTCTAAGCCAAAAACACTTGCCATTGTATTTTAGAATGGTGAACAGGGCAAGTTTGTTAAATATCATGTTGGTGCTGACTAGCCTGGCCTCCTCCCTTTCTACTCCAATACCTTACTGTGAAGCCTTAAAGTGATTGTAAAGACTTGTTTTAAAATAAATAACAAACATGTTGTTATACTTACCACCTTTGTGTAGTTGGTTTTGCACAGAGCAGCCCAGATCCTCCTCTTCTCTAGTCCCTCTTTGCTGCTCCTGGCCCCTCCCTCCTATCGAGTGCTCCTACATTCAGCAGCTTCCTATGGGGGCACTGGAGCCGAGTCAGCTTTCAGAGTTTGTAAAAAAAAAACCCAAACCATATATTTTCTGAAAGCATATGACCTCTGGAATTTTAGGCCCTGCGGTATTTGCGCAAATGCTTATCAGAACAATATTTTTGCTAAAAAATACACTAAAACCATTATTGGCAGATAGAAACACAGCTAATTTTACAAAATTCCTGCTAAATTCCAACTAAATATAAAAGTTTAACCTGTATTGAGTTAATACGTAACAAATATTTGTAATTTTTACATTGCGCCTTTTTGCAAAATGGTTAAAATTGAACGTACGCAAAAATGTCCACCCATTGCTCTCTATGGAGAGGCTGATGTAAATGGACATGTGTCCGTTTTACACCCGCCTGCATCCGATCCAGTCCACTAAAAACAGAGGGATTGGGGTCCCTTTCCCCATCCATCTAGCAGATCGGATCGGATGGTATTCAATGGAACTGGACAGGCGGTCCGTTTCCATCCGACCGCCCCATAGAGAACAGCGGGCTGTGTCTGTGTCTCTCTGCATCAGTGGAGCGGACACAGACCTGTCATCTGCCTGCTCAGCGGGGATCAGCAGATGGATACCCCGCTATTCATTTGGATCTGCTTGACAGATCCATGTGAAAGGGGTCTTGCCAGGAGGGGCGGGTCCATTTGGGGCGCTGTGACGCCGCCCCCTGCAGGGCGCCAGACTTATACGTTTGTGTCAAGGTGTTTTTTTTTTTTTTTTTTATTTTTTTTTTCTTTTTCAAGCCACATGATTAGAACCTGAGGCTCTTATTGGCTTGAAAAAGATTGGGCTTGGGGCACAGAGCATTGCACCCTGAGCCCGCCCACTTGTGACAATAGCGAATTAATATTCGCTATTGTCTTCTGGCTTCTGCCCCTGGCCAATCAGGATGAATCGGGTTGGCCGAGAGGAGAAGCTGAGGGAGCTGTGGATCGGTGAGTGCAGGGGGCTCTGTCACCGCGGAGAGGCTGAATGCGTGCGGGGGGCGGGACGTCACCATGGAGAGGCTGATTGCGGGCGAACCTGGGGGGGTCTTACTAGGTTTGTGTCTTTTTTTTTTTTTAAACTTATTTTTTTTATTGTTTTTGGGGGGGGGTGGGGGTGGTCTGTATAGAGATTTTGCATTCATTTATAAAATGAGTCTGATACATAGTAAACCGAACCGTGAGAGTTACTATGTATCAGCTGTCAGTGGATATAGGAGCGATGGCTGCCTATATTCACTGTACTACAGGGGGGAGCTTGGTAAACGCATGTATACCAAGCCCCCCCATGCCACAACTTCACCCGCACAGCTCGCCTCCCCATGCCACGCTCCCCAGCCGGACAGATCACCGAGAACAACGCAGGGAGAAACTGCAGGCGGCGGGAGGGAAGAAGAGATGCTGCCGGAGCGGCGATGGATTGGGGGGTGCGGGGGGGGGGGGGGCACATCTGGATCCCCCCAAGCCCCATGCAGCACCTGAAGCCGGCGGGCGTGGAAGAGGAGGGATGCCGGCTAATGATGGTAGCTGCGGGGGAGGGGGTGTCGGATCAAATGGAGTGGGGGGTAATCAGTGCTGGGGGGAAGAAGGGGGAGAAGGGGAAAGGAAAGGAGAGTGGGGGGGGGGGGGGAGGGTTAGGTGGAAGAGTGCGGCAGGAGGTGGAAAGGCTGGGGACAGGGAAGCGGCGCATTGGGTGAGGGGGGTCACATTAGGGGTTAATAACTCTGATCAGCGGGTTGTAATCCGCTGATCAGAGTTATAGTATTGTTCAGAGTCTGCTGAACAATTCTGTTTATAAGCTTATGGTCATTGAAGTGACCATAAACTTATAGGAGAGGGAGAAATTAGGTCTGTATGACCTTGGCCACCTGCGGGCACTTCTGTAGGTCCGTATGGCGTACGGACCTGGCAGTGAAAGGGTTAAGTAGAGATTGAGTGACAGGCTCTGCAGATAAACTTTGACTTTTGTAAATGCAATATCATTGTCCATTTGTCTCCACTATCTAGGAATACCTACCGTATGATTGAGCAGGATGATTTTGATATACAAGCAAGACTTCATACAATTGTGAGGGGAGAGGATGAAGCTGCCATGGTGGAATCTGTAGGACTTGCTTTGGTGAAACTTCCAGATGTTTTAAACCGCCTTAAACCAGACATAATAGTTGTCCATGGAGATCGATTTGATGCCTTGGCATTGGCAACAACTGCAGCACTGATGAACATACGAATCCTTCACATAGAGGGAGGTGAAGTCAGTGGAACCATAGATGACTCGATCAGACATTCCATCACTAAATTAGCCCATTATCACGCGTGCTGCACACGGAGTGCAGAACAGCATCTCATCGCCATGTGTGAGGACCATGACCGCATCCTTCTGGCAGGTTGCCCCTCTTATGATAAGCTTCTTAATGTGAAAAACAAGGACTACATGAGTGTCATCAAGATGTGGCTAGGTATGTGTGTTTCCACAAAAAAGCCTTCACTGTAGTGATCTTCTTCCCTTTTTTTTTTTTCTTTTAGTGGTAATATAGCTTGCTACCTAATTTACATGAATTATATTCTTTACTAATATTATAATATTAATATAATATTATTATAATACTAATATAATATTTACTAAGGTTTTATTAATTAGTGGATAGCTATTCAGTAGTGTCTTTTAGCAAATAGAAAACGGCTTTTGTTGATTTTAAATTGTATTTAAACCTAAAACAAAATGTAATAAATTGCAGCTTACTAGTCTTTAGATGTGTTGGCTGTATTGGAGCTACTGGAAGCACTGTGCGACCTGGGAGTTGTAGTAGAAAGTTGAGTTTCAGAGACATAAATGTACAAAGTAGTTGGCACACTGCATTGATCTCTTCTAGTTCCCTAAATTGCACTTTATGATGTTTCCTTTTTAAATATCTCCCTCCAATCTCATGGCGGTATTTTTTTTCCCTGTTCATTGTTTAACATCTTACATGCCAACAATTTACATCCTTTCTCAACAGGTGATGTGAAACCTGGTGATTACATTGTAGCACTTCAGCATCCAGTGACCACAGACATCAAGCATTCAGTTAAAATGTTTGAGTTTACCCTAGATGCACTTATCTCATTCAACAAGCGAACCTTGGTGCTGTTCCCAAATATTGATGCAGGTAATTTGGTGTGGAGGCATAGATGACCTTTTACTTTTTACACTTCAGATTTGCAGACTGTTTGTTCTGCGTTATGGGCCTAGTTTGCTGCAGGAAAAAAAAAAATTCATTGTGTTGCAGTGGATTAATAATTTTTTTTTTTTATGCCTTTACAGGAAGTAAAGAAATGGTGCGAGTGATGAGGAAGAAGGGTGTGGAGCACCATCCCAACTTCAGAGCAGTGAAGCATGTCCCTTTTGAGCAGTTTATACAGTTGGTTGCTCACGCAGGATGCATGATTGGGAACAGCAGTTGTGGTGTGCGAGAGGCTGGAGCCTTTGGAACACCAGTCATCAATTTAGGCACTCGTCAAACAGGCAGAGAAACAGGTAAAAGTCTTACCAGTACACACAAATTCTGCTATTGTTAAGAGGCTGTATATTAAAGATGTATGTATATAATCACTGTACAAAGTACAAATATACTGTACATTGCACTTGTCTCACATGAAATATTGAGATATTTGTACTCTGTCTTGAAACCATTGATCATTTTGCAATTTTTTTAACTCATCAGGTGAGAATGTTCTTCATGTTCGAGATGCAGACACTGAGAATAAAATAATTCATGCACTTCAACTTCAGTTTGGAAAACGTTATCCCTGGTAGGTTTTATGTCTCTTAGGCAGTGTTATGCTTGTTGTAAAAGTCAGTCCCCTGAAAACCTATATATTGATTGTGGGTGAACTCTAGTGTTCTAGCTTTGTGTATCTTTTGGCGACTTAAAATGACACTAGATTATATCCTTATTCTCCAAAAATAATCTGTACACATCCACTACTTAATGGCCTCGTAATCCATTTTTCATCAAAATTGTTCCTTACTGTGTTTTTACTCATCTTTGCAACATCCTCAGTGAGCTCCAGGACTTCTCTTTTATTTTTTCCCCCTTCTGTATGGCGCTAGTAGTGCACATTGGGTGTGGTGATGTGCACTGCTCTATGCAGGCTACAAATCTCATAGTCCCTCTTGGGAGTGATCAGGAGGGGGTGGCTACATTCCTGCAAAAAAGAAAGTGAAGAAACATATAAAGTTGGAATTTGGAGAAGGCTGGGAGCAAAAGAAGATATATTTTTGAGTTAGGAAAGTTTGTGTGTATGAATGAATATATACAATTCGGTCCATATATATTTGGACACGGGCACAATTTTCATACTTTTGGCTCTGTATGCCACCAGAATAAAACAAAAATGAAACAATCCAAATGAATTTGAAGCGCAGACTTTCAGCTTCAATTCAAGGTGTTGAACATAAATATCAAGTACAATTTTTAGGAACTGCAACCATTTTTATACACAGTCCCCCCCATTTTCAGGGGCTCAAATGTAATTGGACAAATTAATATAATCATAAATAAAATGTTATGTTCATTTTTAATATTTTGTTAATCCTTTACTGGCAATGACTGCCTGAAGTCTGGAACCCATGGACATTACCAAAGACTGGGTTTACTCCTTTCTGGTGCTTTGCCAGGCTCTAATTGCAGCTGTCTTCAGTTGTTCTTTGTTTGTGGGTCTTTCTGCCTTTAGCTTTGCCTTAAAGTGGATGTAAACCCGAATTTTTTTATTGTAGAGTATTGTAGAGTATAAGATTTCCTATCATTTTGAGCCCAGTCTTGCCACACAGAGTTAATCCATCTCTGAGCAATCCTCTTTTATTGTTCAGTGAGAAAATTCTTGACAAAATGAGAAAAACTTTGTCAAATACGCCCCCTTGCTGTGAGTGACAGGTGATTTACGTATCTCGTGCACCAGCCTAAGTAAGACACAGGCAGTATTTTTTAATTCCCTCCCACTCCATTCTTCAGCTGCTCTGCCAGGATTGGCTGTTCTACATAATCTCAGCCCTGGCTGCAGACACTCCACTGGTCTGATGGGGGGGGTTTGCTGCTGGGCACAGATGTATGTGTATGTTTATGTGTATATATATATATATATGTATGTATGTGTGTATATATATATATATATATATATATATATATATAGTATAAAGCTGTGTCCAGCAGCACTCCAACCCCCCCACCTCCGTAAATGACATGTATAGTGTTTCCGTCCTTTCCTCCGCTCTCCATCCTGACAGAGCCCGCTGGAATGGAGGGGAGTCGGCTGCAGGGGATGAGGGGGGTGGAGGAGGAAGACACAGCGGGCGGATAAGGACAGGAGGGGGGCCAGAGAAGAAGGGGAGGTGGTGGTGGTGGAGAGAACAGGTCAGGCGCTGGAGGAGGAGGAGGACACAAGGGACAGTCGGGGGTGATCGGTGCAGCGGAGGGACAGCCGTGAGAACCGATCTCCCTGCATGGCGTTTGATCAGCTGCTTCTCCTTCTCTGCCTCCTCAGGGGGATCTGTGCTCACAGCTGTCCCTGCCGCACCAATCATCCCCGACTGTCACTGGATAGTGACACATGAACTGACAGGATCCATTAAAGCGCTCCTCTTCTCCTGTGCGCGCACTTTTCACTCCGGCCAGGCGCGAGTGTAGAGGCGGGCGGGGACTCTGGTGATGTCATGACTCCGCCCACCGAGCGCCGTACAACTGACCCGCCCACTGAATCCGGTGTTTTTGGGGGCTCCAAACTGACAGAGGGGAGACATTTGAAAGGTAAGGATACATGCAGGAGGCGTGTATATCCTTATAGATCACCCCTATGGCAGTACTTTAAAAAAGATGGGAGTGGGTTTACATCCACTTTAAGCAAGTGAAATGTATGCTCAATTGGGTTGAGATCAGGTGATTGATTCGGGCCATTGCAGAATATTCCACTTATTTTCCTTCAAAAGCTCTTGGGTTGCTTTTGCAGTGTGTTTTTGATCATTGCCTTTCTGTACTGTGAAGTGCGGTGCATTCAACTTTGCTGCATTTGGCTGAATCTGGGCTGACAGTATATCTCTAAACACTTCAGAATTCATCCGGCTGCTTCTGTCTTCTGTCACATCATCAGTAAACACCAGTCCCTGATGGGGATGGCTATTCTTAAGAGCTTTAATTCCTAAACCCTTCCCCTGATTTGGATGTACATACCCTCAAATTAAACCTGAGAGTGTACTTTCAGGCCATATCCATTGTATAACTATAGCTTGAATATGTTTTGGTAAATACCTGAAAAAAACTAAAATTGTGCCAGTGTCCAAATATATATGGACCTAACTGTGTGTGTGTGCGCATATGTAAAGTGCCCCCGCCCCCTGTGCTAGCGCACAAAGGCGAACACATGCGTCAGTCATGCACGCAAACACCAATCGTCCCACACGTGAGGTATTGCCACAAACATCAGATCATGGGCAGTAATTCTAGCACTAGGCCACCTCTGTAAATCTAAAGTGGTAACCTGCAAAGGTTTTTAAAACGTCGCCTATGTAAAATTCATGTTTGTTGCCGTTGCACGGGCATGCACAATTTTAAAGCATGACGTGTTTGTTATCTATTTACTCAGCGTAACATCATCTTTTTCAAACATGTGTTATGTTTTGTGTTTTTTGCATTAAAATTCAATAAAGTGTATTTTTTCCCAAAAATTGCGTTTGAAAAAACGCTGCGCAAATACTGTGTGACATAAAAAATTGCACCCCCCCCCATTTATTCTCTAGGGCCTCTGCATATAATGTTTGGGGGTTCTAAGTAATTTTCTAGCAAAAAAAACTGATTGTTACATGCTAACAAAAAGTGCCAGAAAAGGCCTAGTTTTCAAGTGGTTAAAATACACAAAATTGCTTGTGGTAAATATAATGCCCTTATAGCCATGGAAGAGATTTTGGCACTTCAGTTCCCAAGAGCTACAGGAAGCCAATTGAGCATTTAGTCCTCCAACATCTTTACCTATGTGATAACACTAAACACTGAGAACTTTATTTTTTGCTTTGTACAGTTCCAAAATTTATGGTGATGGCAGTTCTGTACCGAGAATTGTGAAGTTTCTCAAATCAATAAGTTTATCAGAACCTCTGCAGAAGAAGTTCTGCTTTCCTCCAGTTAAGGAGAGCATCTCTCAAGATATAGATCACATCCTGGAAACACTAAGTGCCTTGGCTGTTGACTTGGGAGGAACAAATCTCAGGATAGCGATTGTCAGTATGAAGGTATGTTGTCAAAATGTTGCTCGTAGCTGCAGTTATTTTTTTTGTGTACGTTTGGCATTATCCTTTTGGTAAATAGGTTTTTTTGTGTTTTATTACCTCGTTATGTTTCAGTATGTGACTTTCTAAATATTTCATTTGGAAGAGCATTAAAGTGGATGTAAACCCAATTTTTTTTTATATCATACTGTAGAGTATAAGATTTCCTATCATTTGAGCCCAGTCTTGCCACACCGAGTTAATTCATCTCTGAGCAATCCTCTTTTATTGTTCAGTGAGAGAAATCTTGACAAACTGAGAAAAACTTTGTTAAACACTCCCCCTTGCTGTGAGTGACAGCCTAAGACACAGACATTATTTTTTAATTCCCATCCCCACTCCTTTCTTCAGCAACTCTGCAAGGGTTGGCTGCTCCACACCTCAGCATGATTTGGCATGCTGAAGTCATGTGGTTACTGTCCTGTCTTTTCACTGGATGTTAGCGATCATAGCAGAAGTTCAGTTAGAAATACACAGAAGAAAATGCATATTGGCAAGGGGAGTGTAGAGGTGGGCGGGGAGTCTACTGACATCACGACTCCACCCACCGAGCTCCAGACACTTGTCACGGAACCACCATATTCCAACCTCTCTGAGCACAAAACAAGGCGACACTTGCTTGTTGCTAACATGAACTCACTTTATTCAGAACCAGAATACAGTCTTATATACAGGGGAAGATGAGGTTCTCCCCTCCTGCTCATATTACTCTAACAATACAAATGTAACCTAATTAACTAATCCTTTATACAGCCTAGGTGACTGAGACATGACCTTTTGCCCAGACTGAGTTAATTATCACAGGACATTTTCTCACAATAGCAGCAGCTCCAATAGGAGTCGTCCCGTCTCCTACATTGTATAGAGGACAATGTGATCAGCTCATTCAATTAACATAAACACAGGTAGTTGGAGTTGATGACACCAGCATCTCCTCACAGGATGTGTGCCAACAGTATGAATCAGTCTTATCAGCAGAGGGCTGCTGGAGGAATCCCCCCTCCCTCTTCAGGGACACAAATCCCAAATGACCACAGCAAGGAGTCCCCAACAGAATCAAACAACATACAATATATACATATATACATGACTGAGTCCGATTAGTACAGTTCAGACTGGATTTCTAATTCACCTCACAAAGAGTATTGTTCCATTGAAAATCCAGGGCCCATAATCAAAAGGCAAGAGGCTTGCATTCAGTCCTCTCCAACAGCCTCTGTCCCAGCTAGGTCTGTCACATTTCTTCCCTTTCGGCAGGAGACTAACACAAGAGGAGACCCCAGACGGTTTGACTCCGAAGTTAGTCCATAGTTCCAGTCCTCTACTGCCTGTACCCACACAGTACCCCAAACAAATTGTTCCAAACAGAGTATTACTCACCCAGCCATCCTCTGCCTCTCTCAGAGAACATGCCCACCGCTGCGGAGAGGCCTGGACTGGCCCTTCTCCCTGGAGTCCTTTCTGCCGCTGGAGAGAAGACAGGGGGACTGGGCTCACTCCATCCTGCTGTTGGGGATCTGGGCCGACTGCCCAGCATCCCTGGGGTATACAGGTGGGGACTGAAGCCCCATCTACCGACACCAGATCAAGCTGCAGTTATGAGGTGTTGACTGCATTCTCTCCTTGGATCCTGATCTGCAGCTCGCGATAGACTGCCACCTCCTCAACTTGGGCCTCCACAATTGCTGCAGGTGTGGGGCAGAGTTCTTGGACCCTCTGTTCGGTTGCCAGCACTTCTGCTGGGGATTTGCTAGGTGGTTCCTCCTCTACAGAAACCTCTATCAAATCCTCAGTCTCTGGAATTGCTAAAAGTGTGGGACAAAGGTCTTGGACCCTCTGTTCAGATACCTGATCTTCAGCTGGAGAAGTTTGTTGTAACTCCATAGATGCTGCTGGCAGAAAATCACATGTCCCTGTCAGTGTTGTGTGAGAAAGGCCGACTACCTCTTCTCTCAAGATGGCCGAAGCCACTGTTGGTGCTGGGCAGAGCACAGTGAACTTTGGCCCTGATAGCAGCTCTTCTGCTGGAGGCTCATCAGGTTGTTCTTCCTTAGCAGAAAAGTCTATCAAATCCCATGTCTCTGCAACTGATGTCTGGGGATAGAGGTTCACCATCTCCTGTCCATGGAACCCAGAAGATGCTATCATTGCTGGGCAGAGGTTAGCAGAGCTCTGCCCTGTTGTCAGCACTTCAGGTTTGGGGACGGCAATTTCCGGATTTTCCACTGCCATTTCTCTGGCATGCTGCTGAACGTGTTCTAGCAGTTTCCTGTATGCCCTTTCCAGAAGCTGTTCCTTCCTTAGCAAATGGTGCAGATCAGGTTTGAGCTCTGAGACCCCTGCAAGACCGAGCATAGCCTCTCTATATTCTCGCAGGTCCTCAAGGTCAGGTTCCCCTTCATCGCCAAACATAAAATGATCTGTAAGGCTCTCCCACAGCAATCCAGGGCCTCCAAAGTCATATCCCTCCGGGGAGCATTCTGTTGTCTCCCCTAAATATCCCTGCTCTGCGTGTCATTGCAGAGCCCGATAACGATTGTCCAGCTCTATCTCCTGCTGGACCAGCCTGTCCAACTCAGTCACCCATTGCTGCTGGGGCCGCTCTCCCAGGAATGCCATCCACAATGCCCGTTGGTCACTGGCCCGTTGCTCTTGGGTTGGAAAGCACTTGCCCTGTTTTATACCAGCGAGCTGGAGGGCTCCAATCCAGAGCTCCACCCGAATCTGCTGCCTGAGCTCCAGGTATTCATCCTTAGACACAGTCCTGGTGTATGTTGAAAGGATGATCCGCAGCAGCCCCGGGAACTCTGATGCCAGGTCCATATCTCCGCTGGGGTGACTGAAGTCTGCTATGCTGATCTTGGATACAGTTGGAGATTTGGATGTCCCAGACTGCAGAAAGCTTTCCCGCTGCTTGCCACCAATGTCACGGAACGTCCCACACTCCGCTTGAGTGCTTCCGTCATATACCACTTCCTCCCAGTCTGTATACAGATATCAGATATTCCAACCTCTCTGAGCACAAAACAAGGCGACACTTGCTTGTTGCTAACATGAACTCACTTTATTCAGAACCAGAATACAGTCTTATATACAAGAGAAGATGAGGTTCTCCCCTCCTGCTCATATTACTCTAACAATACAAATGTAACCTAATTAACCTAATTAACATGAGCTAATTAACTAATCCTTTATACAGCCTAGGTGACTGAGACATGACCTTTTGCCCAGACTGAGTTAATTATCACAGGACATTTTCTCACAATAGCAGCAGCTCCAATAGGAGTCGTCCCGTCTCCTACATTGTATAGAGGACAATGTGATCAGCTCATTCAAATAACATAAACACAGGTAGTTGGAGTTGATGACACCAGCATCTCCTCACAGGATGTGTCCTAACAGTATGAATCAGTCTTATCAGCAGGGGGCTGCTGGAGGAATCCCCCCTCCCTCTTCAGGGACACAAATCCCAAATGACCACAGCAAGGAGTCCCCAACAGAATCAAACAACATACAATATATACATATATACATGACTGAGTCCGATTAGTACAGTTCAGACTGGATTTCTAATTCACCTCACAAAGAGTATTGTTCCATTGAAAATCCAGGGCCCATAATCAAAAGGCAAGAGGCTTGCATTCAGTCCTCTCCAACAGCCTCTGTCCCAGCTAGGTCTGCCACAGCATGTATATCCTTATAGATAACCTCTATGGCAGTAGTTTAGAAAGGATGACATTGGGTTTACATCCACTTTAAAGGATAAGTCCGCTTTAAAAAATAAATACATAATGCACATTTTTTTTGCAGAGAAAAAAAATGTGCCCCCCCCTTTTTTTTTTAACAGCCTGGAAAGCATTGCACCCGCGATCAGCAGATCACCGATGCCATGCAGGTCTCCTGCAGACTGTCAGTGTGAGCTATCGGGCCATACAACGTACGGCCAGGCAGTTTCACACTGACAGGAAGACTCAATGAACTACCACAGCGCTCAACAGCACCATGGTAGGTCATTGAAAACTACAAGCCATCAGCCGCAAAGAATGTCGGAACTTGTAGTTCATTCATACACAGAACTCTGTGTAAGAATGACGTGGTCGTGTGGGTGGAGCTCCGCATGGCTGCGCTGTTTTTAAAAAGTGCTGCTGTCACGGACAAAAGGGAATGGCTGCAGCAGTGGGTGGAACAGGTAACCTGTTCCCAAATGTGAACTTATCCTTTAACCTGTTTCTTCCTTTTTTTTTTTTTTTTTTTTTTTTTTATTCATTTAAAGTGATAAGTTTTTTCATTAAAAAAAAAAAAAAATAACAAACATGTTATACTTGCCTGCTTTTGTACAGTGGTTTTGCACAGAGCAGCCTGGATCTTCCTCTTCTCGGGTACCTCGCCGGCACTCCTGGTGACAACCCCCCGCCGAGTGCTCCCAAAGCAAGCAGCTGGCTATGGGGGCACCCCTCCCTCTCCTCATTGGCTCACTGACTTTGACAGCAGTGGGAGCCAATGATGCCACACTGCTGTCTCAGCCAATGAGGAGGGAGTGTCCCAGCCAGCTGAAACTCGCCTGCAACATCGCTTGATCGAGATGGGCTCAAGTAAGTATTAGGGGGTTGCTACACACAGAAGATTTTTTTTATCCTAATGTATAGAATGCATTAAGATGAAAACCGTCTGACTTTACAACCTCTTTAATTTCAGAGGCCGCAGCATACAATACTTGGTGGCTGACACTTTGACTTAAACTGGCCTCATGCTGGTGGTATTTTCAGTTCAGAGGCCCAGTGCATTGAAACAATGAAATTGCAAAGACCTCCTGAGAACCCAAGCTGACACCCTAATACATATTAAAGTAGGGGAAATTTCAGGAAAGGGTTATATATTCATTAGGCGTTCCAGCCACAAGACAAACCATCACAAGCCAAAGGCATAACCACAGCAAAACCACAGTGCCTCCCAGTGGCTAGAGTGCAAAAAAACGGCATATTCACTATCAAATAGAAGGTTAATGTTAAGCAGATTCCATAGAATAGAACCTACAAAAAAGAAAACTAATGCAACCACTACATGTAATGATTGGTAAGCTGCAATTTATTACATTTTTGGTTTGGGTTTAATACTGCTTTAAATTTCACGTGGATAAAAACACAAGTTATCCAAATGCTTTCAGAGAAATTCTGCGTCTGTTTTGCTTTGTTGTGTATATGACAAATATACCCACCTTTTGAAAGCTGAATAGGCAACCAATTAAATTTTTTAATTTTTTTTTTTTCCAGGGTGAGATAATTAAGAAATATGTACAGCCCAATCCTAAAACATATGAGGATAGAATTGATTTAATTATAAAGATGTGTGTTGAAGCAGCTTCAGAAGCCATCACACTGAACTGCAGAATACTTGGAGTGGGTACGTACTTATGCCATTTTCTTTCTTTTCATGTTACAATTATTTTACAAACGCGGCCTACAAAACCAGAATAATTATGCTCTGGAAAAGAGAATGCAATTTCTTACTGCTGAAATACAGACTATAGAACAATTTATCCTATTTAAGGTCACTGCAAACACAAATGATTTTTGTGGTAATGGCTCAAATTAGTTGCAAGTAAGCATGAAGTGTTAATAAATAAATGAAATATCTATACTTGGCAGTACATGATGAGCAAGTCTGGGCTTGGCGGTGTTCATTTTGTGTGGTTTGTTTGCAAAGTGAAGCTTTTCATGGTTATGGCTCAGATAATTAGTGTTATTAAAAAGAAAAAAAAACTTCTGGGTACTTGGCAGTAAATGATTGGTTTACAATCTCAAGCAAGGCTGGGCTGGGTGGTGTTTGAGTGTGCTTTATTTGCAGATTGAACTGTGACTGTGGGACATCTGGACTTATATGACTTCATTTTATTTTTATTACTTCTATTAGGTGCAATAAAAATATAAACCTGCTTCAAAGGTTGTTTGCTGTGACAGAAAATATTGGCCTTGCAATATTTTAATAATGTCATATATTTACAGACAAGTGATAAGAGCCTTTTGTTATGAGCAATGTTGCCATTCGAGGGATTTACTTAAAGAACGAATTTAGGCTTGCTGCTAGTGCTTTTTATAATTTCCTTGCTATGTTTTTACTGTAAGATGGTTATTTTGTGTGTTTTTCAGACGATGAAATAGACTATATTAAGGTGATGTGCAGGCTTTTCTTTTTATCCATTGCGAGCAGGGCCCTCTGATTCCTCCTGTATTGAATTGTATTGTAACTGTATTGTCTGCCCTAACGTCAAATGCTGTGCAAACTGTTGGCACTATATAAACCCTGTATAATAATAATAATAATAATTTAATAATTGTTACAGTTATAAGATTATAGACATGTACATCATTGTTTTTGTACAGGTATTTCAACAGGCGGACGTGTAAACCCTCATGAGGGAGTTGTACTTCATTCCACTAAACTGATTCAAGAATGGAGCTCTGTTGATCTGCGAACCCCTTTGTCAGATACACTGCATCTTCCAGTGTGGGTAGATAATGATGGCAACTGCGCTGCACTGGCAGAAAGAAAGTTTGGCCAAGGCAAAGGAGTGGAAGATTTTGTGTCCATCATTACCGGAACAGGTATGCGTTTAGCAATATCAGAAAATTCTTGTCCATCATTACAGTGGTTGTTAAGCCACTCTATGCAATTTATACAATACTCTCGTGTTTATTAATCCTGTGTGCCCCTCTGTCTGTGTTTTTTAAAAATAAGTTCTCCTTTACCTGTTTTCAGAGCGGCGCTCACGTGACCCATCGTCTCTTTGCTCTCCCTGTCTGACAGCTATCTTTATGTGAAGTGAACAAAGTCACTCTTCATTCATGTCACCACAGAGCAGACATGCTGCATAATATTGCACCTCACTGCAACACACCTGTGAGCCGCGTTACAGTGAGAACAAGATACATAGACGACAATTGTTTTTGTGCCCTGGCTGGGACTGGCATTCTTTCAGTGCTGAAAAACACTGGTCGCTGCTCTGGTGTGGACAGGCCCTTAACCCCTTCCCGCCTGATCTGTAGCCATTTTTCAGCTAAAGTTCTCCAGTTCTGGGAGGGTGTCCATAGGTGTCCGCCCAGAACCGCACTTCCTATAACCGCTATGTCCTTTGGACACAGCTGATCACAGATCACGGTACAGTGCCAATCACAGCAGCCCTTTACCATGTGATCAGCTGTGTCCAACCACAGCTGGTCACACGTAAACGGACTTTGCCAGTTATCGGCATTCCTTTCCACACACACTGCCTTTTTGTGAGGAAAAGTGTTCCGGTAACTGGCAAGGCTGAAAATACACGGTTTACACTGATAATCAGGGCACTGATTATCAGTGCTCATTATTGCAGCTTTATCAGTGCCCATCAGTAAAGAATACATATTATATATATTTAATACATTTTATAAATGAAACTAAGAAAAACATTTTATTTTATTTTTTTTTTAATTTGGTCTTTTTTTCGTTTTGTTTAGCAAAGAATAAAAACCCCAGTGGTGATTAGCACCAAAAGAAAACTCTATTTGTGTGAAAAAAAAATTATGAAAATTTCATATGGGTACAGTATTGCATGACTGTGCAATTGTCACTCAAAATGCGACAGCGCCAAAAGCTGGGCAGGAAGGGGGTGAAAGTGGCCCATATTGAAATCTTGTAGAAACCAGCTACAGTTGACCTCTAGATTAATCATTCAGAAATGCTAGATTTAAGTTTGTCATATCCCTGACTTATTTTTGAAGATGGCTTTTGCTGAGACTATGCATATTCTCTTACTTGTATAATACTTTAACCACTTTCTGACCGCCATATAGCAAAATGACGGCCAGAAAGTGGTTTTGTTATCCTGACTTGGCATCATATGATGTCCAGCAGGATAAGCCGCAAGTGCGCAACAGTCTGACACATCACATCTCCGATCTAGGTAAAGAGCCCATGACACGTGTCCAATCACAGCTGATCACGGTGCAAACAGGAAAAGCCATGTATCGGCTTTTCCTCTACTCGCACTGACAGGCGAGTAGGCTGCTCTCCTGACAGGGGAGGTCTGCACTGATAATCAGCGCATTGATTATCATTGCAGACCCATCGAGGATGGCCACCAGGGATGCCCACCAATGACCACCAGGGGTGCCAATCAGTGCCCATTAGGGATGGCACTCTGTGCCCATCAGTGATGACTGTCGGTGCCTCCTGATCAGTGCTGCCTACCAGTGCCGCCCATCAGTTCCCACCAGTGCCACATATCAGTGCCGCTTATGTGTGCCTATCAGTGCTGCATATAAGTGCCTCATCAGTGCTCATCAGTGAAGGAAAAATACTTCTTTACAAAGTTTTGTAACGGAAACGAAGAAAAACTTTTTCATTTCAAAATGTTTTGGTCTTTTTTTATTTGTAGCGCAAAAAATAAAAACCCCAGTGGTGATCAAATACCTCCAAAAGAAAGCTCTATTTGTGGGGAAAAAAATGATAAAAATTTTGCTTGGGTACAGCGTCACATGACCGCGCAATTGTCATTCAAAAATGTGAGAGCTCTGAAAATTGGCCTGGGCAGGAAAGGGGGGAAATACCCAGTGTTGAAGTGGTTAAAGTGGTTGTAAACCCTTACAGACCACTTTGACCTACAGATAAGCCTAGATTAAGGTTTAGGAGATATTTGTAAAAAGACATAGACAGCGGCGCGCGGGCGCACTGATCATGCTGCTGCTAACGGCGATATGCAGTTAGAGGCAGCTCCTGTGCGCATGCGTGGGGGTGACATCATCGCGGCTCCGGCCAGTCACAGCGCCGGAGCCACGATACCCGGAAAGAAGATGGACGCTCCATAGCAGAGGGGACAGCGGTGACATCGCAGGCTCCTGTGTAAGGTAAGTGACACGTAATAGGCTACTATGCGATGCATGGTAGCCCATTATGCTTTACCTTTGCAGGGAAGCAAAGAGCAAGTAAACCCATTAGGGTTTGCTTCCTCTTTAAAGCCCTCTCTTGCGAAATATAATGCAGTCTAGTTCTGTTGTGCTTTGTAACATGTCTGCTACTATTTATTCTGACAGTTTATTTTCAAATTATTTTATTTTTTTATACTATTGTGCTATGTTTTATGATTGTTTCAGGTATTGGAGGAGGAGTGATTCATCACAATGAACTTGTACATGGAAGTTCATACTGTGCTGGTGAGCTGGGTCACATCATGGTGTCATTTGATGGACCAGAGTGTATGTGTGGGAGCCATGGCTGCATAGAAGCATATGCTTCAGGAATTTCCCTGCAGAGAGAAGCAAAGAAGCTTCATGACGGTACATCCCCTTCAATAGTAACTCTTTTAAAGTATCTTGTACATTTTTAAACTTGTAAAAATTCCAATTTAAAATGAACCTGCACCACATTGTAAAATCCTGTCTAAGACTAAATGCCATCTCTGATTAGGTGTCACTTTGTTGCTGGGGCCTGGCTTTCCTTGATGTAATGGCTACCACCTGCCAGCTGTCATTCTGCTGAGTTCATTAAGACTCATTTTACTGTCCATTTGCACTGGGCAGTGGAATGCCAGTTGGACTTGTAGCCTGAGAAGTCTTTACACTGGGGCGCTTTTCAGGTGTTTTAGCTCTAAAAATATTGCCCGAAAAGCACCTCTATAATGCCACCCAAGTGCTTTCACACTGGGGCGGTGCGCTTGCAGGACGGGAAAAAGCAGCATCTTTGGAGCGGTGTATACATCGCTCCTAAACCGCCCCTGCCATTGAAATCAATAGGCAGCGCTGCAGAAGCGTCTGCAAAGTGCTTCGGCAGCGTCGCTTTTTGGGCACTTCAACCCTTTCCTTGGCCGCTAGCGGGGGTTAAAAGTGCCCTGCTAGCGACCGAAAAGCACTGCTATAACAGCAGTAAAGCGCTGCTAAAACTAGCGGCGCTTTACTTCTGGCACCCCCCACCGCCCCAGTGTGAAAGTAGCCTTAATCAAAAGAGGGGCACTGAAGAGCCTTCTCTGTCTAAAGGTTAGGACGTGGCACAAAGATTCCCAGAGATCTATGCAATGAGGCTACAGTATCAGCCTGCTTTTGGACACTGCTTTCTCTGATGGAAACGTTTGATTAACTCATCAGATGAGGGACGGGTTCTTGAATTGTGTGTACATAAGGTGCAAAAACTACCTGCTAGCTAAAAATAAATAAAATTCACCTGGCATTTTAACATTTTGGATCCTTTTTTTTTTTTTTTCCCCTGACCACAATACAAAAATGTAGTAAAGTTTCACTTCAAATTGGAATTGTAAGGTTTTTATGTTTATTATTCTTTTTTCTTTTATGGCAGTTTGTATATATGAACTGACATTAAAGTGGATATAAACCCCCAAATTTTTTTTTTTTTTTATCATACTGTAGAGTATAAGATTTCCTATCATTTGAGCCCAGTCTTGCCACACAGAGTTAATCCATCTCTGAGCAATCCTCTTTTATTGTTCAGTGAGAAAAATTTTGACAAACTGAGAAAAATGTGGTCAAATCCTCCCCCTTGCTGTGAGTGACAGATGATTTACATCTTGTGCACTAGCCTAAGACATGCATTATTTTTTAATTCCCCCCCCCCCCACTCATTTCTTCAGCAGCTCTGCGGCTGTTCCACACCTCAGCATGATTTGGCATGCTGAAGTCATGTGGTTACTTTCCTGTCTTTTCACTGGATGTTAGAGATCATAGCAGAAGTTCAGTATTAGAAATAAACAGGAGAAAATGCATATTGACAAGGGGAGTGTAGAGGTGGGCGGGGAGTCTACTGACATCACAACTCCACCCACCGAGCTCCAGACAACAGACCCACACACAGAATCTGCAGTTTTTCGGGTCTAATAACAGACAGAGGGGAGACATTTGACAGGTAAATATACATGCAGGAGACATGTATATCCTTATAGATAACCCCTATGGCAGTAGTTTAGAAAGGAGGACATTGGGTTTACATCCACTTTAAAGTTGTGATGCTGGGGGGATGGATGTTTTGGTTTACATAAATCCAATGGTTGTAAGAACACGGTATATAGCCTGAAAGCTCCCTCATGTTAATGTAAATCTGCAGTATTTGATAGATGTCGGTGGTGCTAGTGTTTTGCTTTCTGCCATTAAACAGTTCACTGTATACTATATATCAAATATTGCATCCTATTCGATGCTGTATAGCAAGTTCATCTTGTGATGAAATGGAGCCACTAGCAAGCAGAACAATTTTTTTCCATATAGTTTGAACACGTGTAATTTTTAGTGTTTGTTTGAAATGTTTTGCAAATGGGTTGATGGCCAACAAATAAAGAAACTGCTTTCCAGCACAACATAAACCACTTGACGCAGGCTTAAAATGACGGGAGGGCGTCCATGGATGTGCTCACACTGCCCACGTTGCCATGTGATTGCTGAGTTCTCGGGACTCAGCTGATCACAGATCAAGGTAAAGTGCCAATCACAGCGGGCCTTTACTACATGATAAGCTGTCAGCCAAGACAGCTTATCATGGAAGTAAACAGAAGCCTTTTTATTCCTCACACTGAAAAAAGAAAGCAGTTAACCAGCTTCTGTTACAGGAACATCTATCTCCTCAGTGCCCACCAGTCCTTCTAATTGGTGCCCATCAATACTGCCAATCAGTGCCTTATCATCAGTGTCACTTATCAGTGAAGCCTCATCAGTGCCCCCCTGATCAGTACTACTTCATCAGTGCAGCCGATCAGCACCCATCAGTGAAGGAGAAAAATTACCTGTTTGCAAAATTTTATAACAAACTATAAAAAAAAGGTTTTTTTTTTTTTTTTGTTTAGCAAAAAATAAAAAACCTAGTGGTGATTAAGTACCGCCAAAAAAAACCTCTATTTGTGTGAAAAGAATTATAAAAATTTCATATGGGTACAGTGTTGCATGACTACACAGTTGTCATTCAAAATGCGACAGGGCTGAAAGCTGAAAATTGGACCGGTTAGGAAGAGGGTGAAAGTGCCCTGTAAGCAAGTGCCTATTCATATTTGTCCATTTTCATGCTGAAAACCTATCAATTTTGGTTCATGAAAATGCATGTCACGTAGAAATCACATTTTTATTATGCGACTGGTTCACACCTCTGCACTGCAGTTTAGTGTTAAAAGAAAGGGAAAAAATGTGGCCTTATTCACATCTATGCATGTGGGTTACCTTGCTTGCTGCAGCGCAACAGAACAGTATGATTACAGCCTAAATCTCCCAATGCAGTTTAGCCCTGATGTTAAAAACCAACTACAAGCTCTTTTCCAACAAAATTGGGACACTGTAAAATCTACATAAATACAGAATGAAAAGATTTGCAAATCCCATAAACCTTTTATTCACAAAAGAAAATATATCAAATGTTTGGACTGAGAAAATGTACCATTTTAGCCTTTTGCACACTAGGCATAAAAAATGCTTCTTATTCATGTATTTGGTGTTTTTTCTTTCATCCTGTAGAAGCAACACTGTAAGCCTTTGTGTCCATGCACATCTGGGCATTTACAGGCATATTTGTAGAGGACTGTTTAAAGGCTGGGAAAAAACAAACTCAAAAGTGTGTTTTTGAGAGAAGCTTTAGCAACCTCTGGAGGAACCATAGGGTTCCATAGAATCCTGGTTAGGAAAGGCTGACCAACCTTAATCAGTTCTGTTAGGTCTAATTATATCAGCAACATCCTAATTTGTTTTAATTCAATACTAGTTTGTACTGTATTTTGCTATGCTTCACTACATATCATTGCACTCAAAATAAATACATTTTTGTTTTCTACACAGAGGATTCTCTTGTAGTAGAAGGCATGTTCTTGAAGAATGATGAATCTGTTACAGCCATTCATCTTATCCAAGCAGCGAAGCTTGGCAACAATAAAGCCAGCGATATTCTCAAAACGGGTACTAATATTTTACTCTTTCTTATTTTCGGTGTTAATATTTAATTAGCTTTCCTGTGTGTAATACGCAAGAGTTGTGTTAAAAAATTTGAATCTGGGTAAAAATGTGGCTAGATCACCAAGCTACTGGCCAGCACACATTTTTGCTGAATTGTAACCAAAACGAATCCAGCTTGAAACAATGTAACTATGCATATGCCATACCTTGCCGATCCCCATGGAGCCTGGAAATCGCTGTAGTAGCTGCTACTACTACAGTAATCCCCACAGGCTTCCGAGTCCCATGCCAAGCAGCAGCCCTGTTCCTTACTTTAACACAGGAGGTCGCCCGATCGGAATGCAAAGCATTCTCTAAATCCGGGGTTGGAAACCCGTTAATTGTGATCTACTGGTCGATCGCAGCCAGGTGACTGGTAGATTGCATGCAGGGCTTGACGATCCGCTATTTTCAGAATAGTGAAGAGCGGGACCTGCACCTCTGGAGTGAGCAGACAGCTGCACGCTGCCTCTCTGTATCTGGCCTAGGACCAAACAACGCAAGGAAGGAGAGGTGCTCTGGGAGCAGATCTCACATGTGAGGAATGAGCACAACGGGCTGCAAATTGAGTGCCCCATTGTCACAGCAACCTGTGCATACTTCCTATCCTCCCACCGAGGCCAACTGTCTCTCGGTTGTTAGAGAGCGGGTCTGATCTATTGTGGGGACGGGCACATGTGAAGTAGGTCCCACACACTCTGCTTGTCAGTGGCTGCGGGATGAAGCTTAACCTGCTGATCTGGAGGCTGTCACAAGCCACATACCCTATTATACAGTGCGATTACCTGTTCATCTGATTTGGTTTGGAGTCCTGGAGTGAGATTGAGAGGATATGGTTGACGTGCCTGCATTTAAGGGAATCATGAGTTATTTTATGCTTCTCGTTTTATAAAGATTTCACACTAGGCAATTGCACCCTCTCTTGTTTTTTACATATTGTATTGTTCCTGCCACCTGGTTGAAATCTGGAGAGCTGCAGCTACCCAAGGGTTTCTGTGAATCACCTTACCACTTATGAACTGTTCTCTATGGGTTGGACACCAGCTAGTGGAAGGGTGTTTGGATCAGCACAAAGACTAATGTTTTCCTATTGCTGTATGCTGCAGGAAGACGGTACACAATTGTGCTGATGGATGTGTGGTCAGCAGTGTCACTCTCTCCTCTCGGGGGGCACACTGCTCGGTTCAGCTTGTGAGTGAGACCAGGTGATTAGGGCTGCTCTACAAGCACCCTGCAACCTTGTGCAGTACAGTGATCAAGGGGTTAAAGCAGGTGATGAAGAGGCATTGGATCACCTCCTCAACATCTGCTTTAACCCCTTGGACCCTGCACTAGCATGCTGCAGCCACGTGCAAAGAACGTGGTAGTGGGACATTTGCAGAGTGGACACATTAATTTGAATGGGTCGCAATCGACGACAAATAGTATAACTCCTGATGTGGCATGTGTATATCCTTGGCTGCTGCCTCTGTGACTAAAGGGGGTAGGGCACCGTGTTCCTGTGTGATTAAGTGTGGTGCAATTTTGCAGCCCATTCATTTAAATGGAATGCATATCACGCCTGACCGCACAAAAAGTAATGCATGCAATACTTTTCAAAAACACACTGCATCAAATCACATGATACTGCAGTACCATGTGACCTAGTGTAGGCAAACGCACTGTGTTTGCAATCTGTGTTTGGGGGTGCCATTAACAATGTATTGACACCCACAACAGATCGCAAAGGCAGTGTGCTTTGCAGTGCAGAAAATGCGCACTGAACACGCCTTTCCTGAACTACGTTCTGCTGAGAACTGGCCCTAACAGGATACTGTGCCAGGAGATCTTTGACCTTGTTGTTCAGGTAGATCTCCACCTCCTATCATATGACGTCCAGCAGGATAAGCCGCGATCGTGTGGCACGTGGCGATCAGTGGTGTGTCAGTCTGACACACCACATCTCCGATCTTAACAAAGAGCCTGACATAGGCTCTTTACCATGTGATCATCTGTGTTCAATCAGTGTAAAGAAGCACCGATAGATGCGAGTAGAGGAAAGCCGATCAGCTGCTCTCCTGACAAGCGGGTCTGCGTTGATAATCAGCGCATTGATCATCGGTGCAGACCCATCGAGGATGCCCACTGGAGACCACCAGGTGAGTCCACCAGGGATGCCAATCGGTGCCAACCAGTGCCCATTAGGATGGCACTCTGTGCCTATCAGTGATTGCCTGTCGGTGCTGCCTATCAGCGTATATTAGTGCCAATAAGTACTGCCTCACCAGTGAAGGAGAAAACTTATTTACAAAGTTTTGTAACTGACGCTAAAACTTACTTTTTTCAAAATTTTCGGTCTTTTTTTATTTGGAGCGCAAAAAATAAAAACCCCAGTGATCAAATACCACCAAAAGCTCTATTTGTGGGAAAAAATTATAAAAGTTTTGTTTTGGTACAGCGTTGCATGACCGCGTAATTGTCATTCAAATTGCGACAGCTGAAAATTGGACTGGGTAGGAAGTGCCCTGTATTAAAGTGGTTAAAGAGACTGTCACTTTGCTAATTCGGGTCATAATGCCAAGTTGTTTTGAAAGAACGCCTTCAAAATGCTTCCCCACTGCATTGATTCTGACAGAGCTGTTAGCAAATACCCCGTGCTTTCGAGCATGGAGGAGCATGTGACCTCCTCCTAGGATGCAATGTTAAGCCTTAGCAGCCAGTTGCTGTGCACAAACGTAAAGGGGGTAAAGTCATCAACCCCATGTAAGTTTCACCATAAGGTTTGCAGCAACTTAAGACTCCAGTGAAGGAGCAGTGTGGCAAATGTGAGTATCAGCAGGTGGGAGGTTGTTCTTTCCTGAATGAGCAAAGTGATCTTATCTTTTTAATTTTTTACTAGACAATGAACTGGCACCATTATCTGTTCAGTTAGCAGGAAGGTGAGCGAGGAAATAGTAGAATGGTCTTCTTATATGCTCTGCAGTAGATTAGTATTCTAATCACAATGATGACTGAACAATAGCCATTTCAGTGTTAAAATAGTGATTTTTAAACTGTGTGTTCTGTTTTTATTTATTTTTAAATTCAGTTTTTCCATTATATTTTACCTGTGACTAGACTACTAGATGGCAAATATCTAGAATTTATGGTTTCCTCCTGACAATTTGTTTTTTTTTTCTTTCACTTTAATGCAGCTGGTACAGCTCTTGGCATTGGAATTGTGAACATCCTGCATACCATAAACCCTTCACTAATCATACTTTCCGGGGTTCTGGCCAACCAGTACATCAATGTGGTGAAAGAAGTGATACGCCAGAGAGGCCTGGCATCAGTCCAAAACGTAGATGTGGTTGTGTCTAATTTATCAGACCCTGCCCTTCTGGGGGCAGCAAGTATGGTGCTGGATTATACCACACGAAGGACATACTAATATCTCAAATCACAATGTGATTGTAACACTTTCCCTGACCATTTTAAACCTTTGTAGGGAAGCTTCTATTTTTACTCGGAATGAAGGAGGTCATAGAGTTTGGACTTTTTTCTTTTATAATTTTACCTTTTATTTTTTAAACTATTTTATATTTATTTTTTGACCTGTTGTACAGGACTTGAACCCTTTGCAAACTTAAAATGTGTTATCAGAAGAGACCAAATCACTTGGATATGGATAATGTATACATGTTTTGAGAAACAGAGGAATGAGATGTTTTTGTTCTTGTAAAGAGGTAAAACAGTGGTGTCCTTTAGTGTATTTCTAGGCAAAACTTTTTTGTGTTTTGTTCATTGGAGTATACAGCTTCCTCTTTAGATCACCTACTGATTTTTAGTGCCACCTGCAGGAGTACGACACTTGCTAGCAACTCGGCTATTAGTTTTGCACCTGGGAGTTAAGACATAGACATTTTCTCCTGGAAATCCTTGTTCTTTTTGGTTTTACTTTAAGCAATTTTGCTAGCGGGTGAAACCTGGATAATATAGATCCTGGTTGTTTCCCCAGTTGTTTTATGTGTTTTTCTTTTTTACGTTTTGGATAGTGGGGAAGAGTTAGACCCTCAGTCAAAATTGTATTGCTGTCTGTGTTCCCATTCACCTATTTGTAATGGTGATTATTGTTGCTAAGAAACAAAGTGAGGAGAAATCAAAAAAGGAGTTGAGGGGAAGTCATCTAATGGGTAACCTGTTCTGGGTACAATAATTTTAAAGTGGTTGTAAACCTCAGACATGAAAAGCGAACAAAGCACATAACTAACCTGAATCCAAAGCACTGAGTTGGGTTCCTCTCTCCTGTCCCTGCATGACTCCCTCCTAATAAATTAAGTGTACACTTCTGCCCCCCAACACACAGCAAATGACTCATAGACTCAGCTCTGTTTCTCTAAGCCTATGAAGCAGGGGTGTATCACATTCTTCCAATCTGTTCTGTGCTCTAAGGCTGGCCATACACGATTTGAATCTCAGCCGGTTCAACAGAAACCAGCCAAGATTCAAATCGTTAATGGACACCCGCTGGGAGAAGACAATGGCCCGGCAGGAGGGATTCCTGCATCAATACTGTCTCTGTTGATGGGGGAATTGAGCGAAATTTGCTCCGTGTATGGCCAGCCTAAATCTGCAGTGTGTTTGAGGTCAGATCTCTGACCCCTGCTTTTGGCTGCTGAGAATTTTGTTTTCCATTTGTGTGTTGTAGAAGGCTGTACAGGACAGGTGGCTGCACATAAACAGGTATAACTTCTATAGGATGATTTGTCTCATCTGTGTATCACTGGAGGTTAGTCACTTCACTGGGTATATGTAAGCATTTACAACCACTTTAAAGGCTCATTCACACATGTGGCAAATACTGTGCACATGGCTTTTCAGAGGAGTTTGACAGGCAGTGAGGAGGTGATATGTCACCTTCTCACTGCCTGCTTTAACCTCCTGAATGCCACACTACCATGGGCAGTTGCAGCATTATCCCATTGACTTGACTTGACTTGGTTGTGTTTAATGGGCAGTAGTGTCCACCATATGCAACATGTATACACCCCTGGCCACTGCCTTTGCAGCTTAAAGGAGAGCAGTTGGAGGGGGGAGTAAAAACGTAGCTCAACCGTGTGTTTTTACTGCACCTCCCAAAGAGAACACAAATGTAAGAGGGGAGTTATTCACATTGGGAGATTTCCTTTTACCTTCCAGTTACATCTCTGCATCGGAAAGGGAAAGGACATTTAAGCAAAGATGAAGACAGCAACAATTCACCTGGCAGGGGTTTTAACCCTTCCCTACTCTTAAGAAAAGCTAAAAAAATGTTTTTTTCGATTTATACATAAAGTTGAAAAAGAAGTATTGCTTAACAACAATGATAATAAATTCTTGCTTGAGTTTTCGAGCATTCAAACGTGGCCATTACAGATCAAAAGGAGGTGGCACTTGGACTTTAATTGAAATAAAATGCAGTAGGATCCAGCAATAAGAGCAATACCCTAGTAATAGAGCCCATAACCAATAAATTAAGGAATCACCACTGGCTTTTACCTACTGTTTAAATTATCCTATGTAGCTGGACTTTTGCATTATCTAACAGTTATATTTAATGTATAAATATAAATGTATTTATATTTTGTATGTTTAATGATAAATATAAGAAAGCTGTTGAGCAAGATTGTGCAATAATTAGGTTAGACCTTGGTGGTGGTGTGTGTGTATATACACAATGTAGATGTAAATTATTTAGCACTTTTTATTGTAAAAGACATAATGACACAATAGAATGGTTTTATAATGTTTAAAATCACATTTTACAAATGATAATCCTGATGTTAAAAGATTTTTGATTAGTACTGACGATGTTAGCAAATGCAGTTGATGTGAATTTTTGTGTGGTACACACAAAAGAACCCCGGAAAATGAATAGCTGCTTGTCCCAAGATCCCAGTTGGTTGCATCTCACTAAGACCAAGGGGAACTTGTGTGCGCTCGGTCCCATACATGTCATACACTTGAATCATGATCGTTCACACTTGAAAATCTTCAACTAAAATATGTTTAATACCTCCTCTGTAAACATATAAAAAATGTATGGTACACATAGAAAGCAGTAAAATGTAATACATTTTTACATCATGTGTAATAGTTAATGAGCATAATTTAATTTAAGTGTATATTATTTTGTTTTTAGGAAGTGCACCCATAGCTGGAGTTCTAGCCTAATTTTAGTTTTTCAGAAAAATTATATAGATCAAATCGTGGTGTTCTGCTGTTTTTCATTTTGTAATCAACCCCTAGCAGAAAACTATCTTCCACAGCATGTTGTAAAAAGACCATTGCATTTTTGTAAGAGCAGTGCTCTCTCTGTAGTAGTCTGACAATACCCCCCCCCCCCCCCCCCCCGCTGAGTCAGAGTAAGTATTTTAACCACTTCAGCCCCGGAAGATTTTACCCCCTTCCTGACCAGAGCACTTTTACAATTTGGCACTGCGTCGCTTTAACTGACAATTTCGCGGTCATGCGACGCTGTACCCAAACAAAATTTGCATCTTTTTTTTGATCACCTCTGCGGTGCTTATTTTTTGCGCTATAAACAAAAAGAGCAACAATTTTGAAAAAAAAAACATTTTTTTACTTTTTGCTATAATATATATCCCCAAATTGAAAAAAAAATTCTTTATCAGTTTAGGTCGATATGTATTCTTCTACTTATTTGTGGTAAAAAAAATTGCAATAAGCCTATATTGATTGGTTGGCGCAAATGTTATAGTATCTACAAACTATGGGAAAGATTTATGGCAATTTTATTTATTTTTTTTACTAGTAATGACGGTGATCTTCGATTTTTAGCGATATTGCGACGGACAAATCGGACACTTTTGACACATTTTTGGGACCATTGACATTTATACAGCAATCAGTGCTATAAATATGCACTGATTACTGTATAAATGTCACTGGCAGGGAAGGGGTAAACACTAGGGGCGATTAAGGGGTTAAATGTGTGTTCTAACTGTATGAGGATAGAACTGACTAGGTGAGGAGACATATCGCTGTTCCTACTTGTAAAAACAACATGTCTCCTCTGCCCTGACAGCACAGGTTTTTGTGTGTTTACACGCACAAATCCTCATGCATGCGATCATCGGGTCTCCTGCTGTGCAGCAGTGCGTGGCCTCTAGCGGCTATTACACCCCATATGGGGTTTCGCGCAGGAGAGCCATTCTGCCCCTGTAAAAAGATGTGAGCCGTTCGGGAACCGGTTAAATTAAAAAATCTCATGCTCCTTGCTGATTGCAGTGCTATAGCTGTGACTTTGTCAGATTGCGGTAGAGAGACCTACTCCGGTCTCTTTACAGTGGTCTAGGAGCAATTCTTTTTTACTTTGCATGTTCCAGAAGATGACAGTAAGCACTTAACACACACTATTTTGAAACCTTTGATTTAATTTGCTGAAAAATTACAATTGGTCTTATAAAACGTATCCAGAAAAGTTATAGTTAAAACGTTTTGAAAGTTTGTATTGTTTCTAGCATCTCCCGAGCCATGGTAGCTCCCACAACTGTTTGCAGGCACCTGCATATTTTTATCTGTAAGCTACTATATTTGTTATGCCTTTTCAGCATATATATTTCATTAGTGTTTTCTTTTGACAGATTCCCTGACATTTCTCTATCCAAAGCTAAAGGTTTAGATTTGGGGCCTTAAAAGGGAATCTGAGTAAACAAAAACAAGGAAACTGCCTTGTTTGTGAATTGGCATGCCGCAGGGCTCTGATGCTTATAATTGCTTAACTACTTACTGAGTCACTGACCCAAATGAACACTCGATATGCATTTGCATCCAGTTCATTGGTTCACAAAGTAGTGAAAGTTAAAATGATAGCCCTTGAACATACAAAGTCAGCAATAACACCCATGCTTCTACATGGTCAGGTTTCGTGAAGATTGTCTACATTCCATTTGCATACTGGAACAACTTTAATTTTGCATATTTTCATGTCAGGTTACAAATGTTGGTTATTTGCAGAAAAAATTGCTCATAAACCTGTGAGAATGGTTTATACTTCTGAGGTTACGTAAATAAAACTGAAAGAAATCTGTCATATGTTTACTTATTCTTGTATCCTAAAAACTATAAATTTAGTGAAGCTAATATTCAAATGACATTAGTAAAATGTGTTTCAATGAGGGATTGCTAGAACATAAGGGTGGCTGCAGATGACAGTCAAACGACATGATCTGTTGACAGAGCCCTTTAGGAGGGGTGTTGTGTATAAAATATAAGGTAAGCCGTTACCTTACCTTATACAGTCATGGCCAAAAGTATTGGCACCCCAGCATTTCTGTCAGATAATGCACTACTTCGCCAAGAAAATTGTTGCTATTACAAATGTTTAGGCATTCTCATGTTTATGTCTTTTGTTTGTATAAGTATGACACAAAAAAGTGGAGAAACAAAAAGCCAAATCTGACACATTCAACGCAAACTCCAAAAATGGACTGGACAAAAGGATTAGCACCTTCTCAAAATTGTAAGAAATAATTGCATTCCAAGTTTGTGATGCTCTTGTAATTTGTAATTAAACTCGCCTATATCAATTAACAGGTGCTGACAATTATAGACATCACACTGGCAGCCAGTTAAAATGGTGAAAAATTGACTCTGACCTTTCTGTTGTGTCTGTGTGCCACACACACCACGCAGAAGAGAAAGAGCAGCAAAGAATTGTCTGAGTATTGAAAAAAAAATGTGGAGAAGCATGGACAATCTCAAGGTCACAAGTTCATCTCCAGAGATCTTAATGTTCCTGTGTTCACTGTGCACAACATTGTCAAAAAGTTTACAGCCAATGGCACTGTAGCTAATCTCCCTGAATGTGGAGGAAAGAGAAAAATTTATCAGAGTTTGCTCAAACCTACCTGAGGAAGCCAAAATCAATCCTTATGGGAGAATGTGCTGTAGACAGATGAAAATTACAGCTTTTTGGTAAAGCCCATTATTCTACGGTTTTCAGAAAAAGAAATGAGGCCTTTTAAAGAAAAAAAAAAGTGTTTTTGGGTTAATTTGATGCTTCAGGCACTGAATGTCTTGACTGTGTGCATGGCATGAAATCTTAAGACTTCCAAAGAATTCTGGGGTGCAATGTAGGGCCCAGTGTCAGAAAGTTGGGTTTCCGTCAAAGGTCATGGGTTTTACAGCAGAACAATGATCCAAAGCCCCCAGAAATGGTTTAAGACAAGCGCTGGAAAATACTGAACTGGCCAGCACTGAGCACTTAAATCCCATAGAGTATCTGTGGAGAGATCTCAAAACAGCAGTTGGGAAAAGGAACCCTTCCAATCTGAAAGACCAAAAAGTCCAAGATTCTAGTAGAGATGTGTAAGAAACTCATTCATTACAGGAAGCGCATTTGATTTCAGTTATTTTTTTCCAAGAAGTGTGCTAGCAAATATTGAGGGTGCCAATAATTTTGTCCAGTCCATTTTTGGAGTTTTGTGTGGAATGTGCCAGATTTGGCTTTTTGTTTCTTGCCTAAAAATTTGTAATTGCAACAATTTTGTGGGCGAAGTGGTAGTGGTGCATTATCCGACAGAAATGCAGGGGTTCCAATATGTTTGGCCATGACTGTAAGTACAGGATCTATAAAACAAGATTCTGCAGTTTTCCTGGAGGGGTGTCTGCTAGTGCCATGGATATAAGATGGGAGACCAATCTAGCTGAAAATTCCCACACCAGGCAACACACATTACATATCTGACCCTTAAAAGCGATAAACTTTTCTTAGCTTCGAGCCTCCCAATCTGCTTTTAAATTCCAGGACACAGGCACCTATTTGAAAAAATATTACATTAAAAATCAAGTTTTCTTTTCCTTCTTGTCTGTTGAAAATGACTTTGCGCTGGTTATTACCTTTGCCACCATTTTTGTTGGTGGACATTGCTATATACTTTAACTGGTTCCCGACCGCCTCACGTCTTTTTACGGGGGGGCAGAATTCCCTTTAAGAGCCGTCAGAGAGTGCGTGGCCCACGATCGCATGCACTGGGATTTGTGTGTGTGTGTAAACACACAAATCCCTGTTCTGTCAGTGGAGAGGAGACATGTCATTTGTTCCTACAAAGTAGGAACAAGGATATGTCTCTTCCCCTAGTCAGTCCTATCCCCATACAGTTAGAACACACTGAGGGAACACATGTTTAACCCCTTGATTACCCCCTAGTGTTAACCCCTTCCCTGCCAGCGACATTTATACAGTAATCAGTGCATATTTATAGCACTGATCGCTTTATAAATATCAGTGGTCCCAAAAATGTGTCAAGTGTCCGATTTGTCCATCGCAATACCGCTAAAAATCGCAGATCGCCACCATTACTAGTAAAAAAAAAAATAATAATAATAATTAAAATGCCATAAATCTTTACCATAGTTTGGTTTGCACAAAAGTTATAGCATCTACAATCAATATACGCCTATTGCGATTTTACATTTTTTTGGTAAAAGAATACATATCGGCCTAAACTGATGAAGACTTTTTTTAATTTGGGGATATTTATTATAGCAAAATGTAAAAAATATTGTTTTTTTTTTTTTTTTTTTTTTTTCTTCAAAATTGTCGCTCTTTTTTTTTTTTTTGTTTATAGCGCAAAAAATTAAAACCGCAGAGGTGATCAAATGCCACCAAAAGAAAGCTCTATTTGTAGGAAAAAAGGGATGCAAATTTAGTTTGGGTACAGCATCACTTGACCGCGCAAATGTCAGTTAAAGGGACGCAGTGGCAAATTGTAAAAAGTGCTCTGGTCAGGAAGGGGGTAAAATCTTCCGGGCTGAAGTGGTTAAGCAAACCTGTCCTGGGAGAAACATGCAGACTGATATTACGGATTTCTCTTTGAGCAAGAGCTAGTTGCACTAATGTTATATGAAGGCTCCCATTGCCGACCTCTTTTTGTAAATATTAGTTGCCTTGCTGTCCCTGAGGTCAACATGTTTTGGGTCACTCTTCCGAAACAAGCATGGAGATCAGGAAAGCGAGACTGAAGTCAAAACTCAGTTAATCGGCATTCTTGGTTAGGGACTCAAAATACTATAGAGAATGTGACGCACCCTTGTCCTCAACAGGTCTATGTCCGCCGTAAATGCTTCCTCTGTCCAGAACCAGCACTATCCAAGACCTCTTAGCTCACCCAGTCACCAGCCGTAACACAGTGTAGGGTGAACAACAACATCAAACTCCTTTATTCAAGCACATGTTATCACAGATATACAACTCAGAGACACCCCCCCCCCCCCACCCTTGGATTCAGGGTGGAGTAACTGTCCAATCACAATAGACACACAGGTCAGGTGTATTCAATTTTCTCATCAAGAAACAGTCTTATCAGCAGGGAGAGCTGTTGGAGGAATTATTTGCCCCCACCAATTCCACAGCTAATCTACATACACATCCCATAATATCCAAGGCAGACAGACACAATAGAACATTGGAATACAACCCCACCCCAAACGATCACAGCAAAGAGTCCACAACAGCATGGGACAACACACAATATATACATAATTCCAGTGTGGCTGTACAGTGTGTCTAAATAGCACAGATCATAGTGGGGTTCTCAGTCACCCTGTGCCCCTAATGGACGCAGGGTGAATTTCACATAAGAGGGGCCAGGGGAGCTGGACATGGAGTCTCCAAAGTAAGCTGAGTTCCACAAACCCCCCCACCCAAAGTGACTCCTGTCACACGTCTCCCCTTTTGGCAGGAGACTAACACAGGAGGAGACCCCAGACGGGTTGGCTCCGAAGTTAGGCAGTAGTTCCAGTCCCCCAATGCTGGTATCCACACAGTATCCCAAATAAATTGTCCCAAACATAGCATTTACTCACCCAGCCAACCTCTGCCTCTCTCAGAGAACATGCCTGCCGCTGGGGAGAGGCATGGACTGGCCCTTCTCCCTGGAGTCCTTTCAGCTGCTGGAGAGAAGATAGGGTGACTGGGCTCACTCCATCATGCTGTTGGGGATCTGGGCAGACTGCCCAGCATCCCCGGGGTATACAAGTGGAGACTGAAGTCCCATCCACTTTTGGTAGGTGAAAATCCCCCGTGCTTGCAAAGCATGGCTGACATCCTCCTGTCTCAGTGGTGCACCATTATCTGGGGTTGTGTCAGTGGAGACTGAAGTCCCCTCCACTTTCACAGGAACTCCCTCTTCTGTTAGTTGAGGGTTGAGGCCAGCAGCACTCTGCCGTGTTGCCAGCCCTTCTGCTGGGTTGCTGTTAGTGGAGACCACAGTCCCATCCACCGATATCAGCTCAAGCTGCAGTTGTGTGTAGAGGGCAGCAGCATTCTTCCCTGTTAGCATTTCAGCTGAGGACCCCATGTCATCCACTCTGGCTAACCGCTGGGGCGGGAGGCCAGCTTCCTCCGCTCCCAGACTGTGGACTTTCTGCTGGGGTGGAAGGATGACCTCCGTCTCTCCCAAACTGCAGCTGCCATTGGGGAGGTGAGCTGGCTGCTTCCTCAGCCGTTCCCTCACCTGGCTGCTGGGATGACATTTCTCTGTCACTGTCTCCCAGGTGCACGAATCCTTGTTGGGGAGTGACCATCTCCTTCTCCCCTTGGGCCTCCAGAACTCCTGCAGGTGTGAGGCAGAGGTCTTGGATCCTCTGTTCAGGTGCCAGCGCTTCAGCTGGAGAAGTTTGTTGTAACTCCACAGATGGTACTGGCAGAAAATCCCATGTCCATGTCAGTGTTGTGGGAGAAAGGCCCACTACCTCTTCTCTCAAGAAGGCTGAAGCCACTGTAGGTGCTAGGCAGAGGCCAGCGGCACTCTGCCCTGTTGCCAGCGATTTAGCTGGGAGTAGAAGCTTCACTACATCCGCTTGTCGCTGGGGAGAGGGGCCGACTGTCCCGTCTCCCTGGAACTCTGTAGTTGTTGCCGGTGCTGGGCAGAGGTTGGTAGCACTCTGCCCTGTTCCCAGCATTACAGCTGGGGATTCCACATCATCCACTCCGCCTAACTGTTGGGGAGTGACCGTCACCTTTTCACCCTGGGCCTCCGGAACCGCCACAGGTGTGGCGCAGAGGTCTTGGACCCTCTATCCAGTTCTTAGCGCTTCAGCTTTGGAGATGGCAATCTGAGTTTCCACTGCCGATTCTCTGGCATGCTGCTGAACGTGTTCTAGCAGTTTTCTGTATGGCCTTTCCAGATACCGTTCCTTCCTCAGCAAATAGTCCAGGTCAGGTTTAAGCTCTGAGACCCCTGCAAGACCGAGCATAGCCTCTCTGTATTTTTGCAGGCCTTCAAGGGTAGGTTTCCCTTGATCGCCAAACTCAAAACAATCTGAAAAGCTCTCCCACAGCAATCCAGGGCCACCAAAGTCATATCCCTCCGGAGAGCATTCTGTTGTCTCCTCTAAATATTCCTCCTCTGCGTGCCATTCCAGAGCCCGATACCGATTGTCCAGCTCTATCTCCTGCTAGACCAGCCTGTCCAACTCAGTCACCCATTGCTCCTGGGGCCGCTCTCCCAGGAATTGCATCCGTAACTCCTGTTGGTCATTGGCCTGTTGCTCTGGGGTTGGAAAGCACTTGCCCGGTTGCCTACCAGCAACCTAGAAGGCTCCAATCCAGAGTCCTACCCGAATCTGCTGCCTGACCTCCAGGTATTCATCTGCAGACACAGACCTGGTGTATGCTGAAAGGACAATCCGCAGCAGCCCGGAAACTCTGATGCCAGATCCATATCTCCGCTGGGTTGACTGAAGTCTGCTATCCTGATCTTGGATTCAGGTGGAGGTTTGGACGTGTTCACAGCCAGGAAGCGCAATCCCACTGCTGCCACCAGTTGTGACGAACCCTTGTCCTGAACAGGTCTATGTCTGCCGTAAATGCTTCCTCTGTCCAGAACCAGTACTATCCAAGACCCCTTAGCTCACCCAGTCACCAGCCGTAACACAGTGAAAGGTGAACAACATCAAACTCCTTTATTCAAGCACGTTACCACAGATACACAATTCAGAGACACTCCCCCCCACCCTTGGATTGAGGGCGGGGTAACTGTCCAATCACAATAGACACACAGATCAGGTGTATTCGAATTTCTCATCAGTAAACAGTCTTATCAGCAGGGAGAGCTGTTGGAGGAATTTGCCCCCACCAATCTCACAGCTAATCTACAAACACATCCCATAATATCAAGGCAGACAGACACAATAGAACATTGAAATACAACCCCACCCCAAACGATCACAGCAAAGAGTCAACAACAGCATGAGATAACAAACAATATATACAACATTCCAGTTTGGCTGTACAGTGTGTCTAAATAGCACAGATCATAGTGGGGTTCTCAGTCCCCCTGTGCCCCTAATGGACGCAGGGTGATTTACACATAAGAGGGGCCAGAGGAGCTGGGCACGGAGTCTCCAGAGCTCTCCAAGGTAAGCTGAGTTCCACAAACCCCCCACCCAAAGTGACTCCTGTCACAGAGGAAGTGCAAAATACCCATGATTTTTCCGCAGGGAGAGGTTAGCAGTGGCAGCCTCAATACTTCCATGGTACAGGTTTCCAATATTTGCTTTATGGCTTTTTAACACATGGTTTGTATACCAGGTATGTTTCAGCTAATAATAGTGTTTTAGCCAATAAAACACACTCACCGGCCACTTTAGTAGGTGCACCTTGCTAGTACTGTTGGACCCCCTTTTGCCTTCAGAACTGTGTTAATTCTTCATGGTATAGATTCAACAAGGTGTTGGAAACATTACTCAGAGATTTTAGTCCATATTGACATAATGGTATCACGCAGTTGCTGCAGATTTGTTGGCTGCACATTCATGATATGAATCTCTCGTTCCACCACATCCCTAAGATGCTCTATTGAATTGAGATCTGGTGACTGTGGTGGCCATTGGAGTACAGTGACCTCATAGTCATGTTTAAGAAACCAGTTTGAGATAATTTGAGCTTTGTGACATGGTGCATTATCCTGCTGGAAGAAGCCACTAGAAGATGGGTACACTGTAGTCATAAAGGGATGGACATGGTCAGCACCCCTGATCCGTGTAAAGAGCCAATAAAAAAAGTCTCTTTACCACGTGACCGGCTATGTCCAATCACAGCTGGTCACGTACTGTGCACGGCGCTTGTAGGCGCCCCTAGGCGATTGGGGACGAGGCTTGTACCCTGGACGCAGCCCACCCCCGATCGCAGAAAAGAGCAAATGAAATTGTCTCTTTACCATGTGACTGGCTGTGTCCAATCACAGCTGGTCACAGAATGTCAACAAACGGCTGTAATGAGATGTTACTGGGTTCTCCTCACACACCGATCGTGTATGAGAAGGAGATTTCGGTAACATCTCGTTATCGCTTACAGTGTACACCAATCACACTGATTGCCCCCCCTAATAAAGAGTACCTGTCACCACCCATCAAAGTACCTGTCATAGTCCATATGAGTACCTGAGTACCTATCACAGAGTATCCGAGTACCTGGTACCTGTCACAGTCCATCCGAATACCTGTCACAGTCCATCCGAGTACCTGTCGCAGTCCATCTGAGTACCTGTCACAGTCCATCTGAGTAACTGTCACAGTTCATCTGAGTACCCGAGTACCTGTCACAGTCCATCTGAGCACCTGTCACAGCCCATCTGAGTTTCTGTCACAGTTCACATGTGTACCTGTCACAGTCCATCTGAGCACCTGTCACAGCCCATCTGAGTACCTGTCACAGTTCATCTGAGTACCTGAGCACCTGTCACAGCCCATCTGAGTATCTATCACAGTTCATCTGAGTACCTGAACACCTGTCACAGCCCATTTGTCACAGTTCATCTGAGTACCTGTCACCGCATTTCAGAGTACCTGTCACCGCCCATCAGAGTACCCGAGTACCAGTCACCAGCCCATCAGAGTACCCGAGTACCTATCTGCAGCTCATCAAGTTACCCGAGTACCTATCTCCAGTCTATCAGAGTACCTGAGTACCTATCTGCAGCCCATGCCTCATAGAATATACGTTGGGGTGTTTGCTTTCCAAAATGGGGTCATTTTGTGGCTAATTCCACTGTCCTGTGCTCAAGGACCTTCAAAAGTGTGATAGGTAGGAATGAAATGAGATGTATAATTTATGCTCCTAGCATGCCTGAAGGTACTACTTCAATGTTGGGCCTCTGTATGTGGACTGCTCCCTGCATGTCTAACCTCTGTATGTGGCCAGGCTGTGTAAAAGTCTCACATGTGGTATCGCCATACTCAGGAGGAGTAGCAGAATGTATTTTGGGGTATAATTTTTGCTGTATACATGCTTTTGAGTTAGAAATATCTTATCTTATCTTATACTGACCACTTTGTGTAAAAAAAAAAAATATGTTTTAATTTTCTTTCCACGTTTTCTGTCTGAAGGCTTGTGGAAAAAATGAACCGTTCAAAAGACTCATTATGCCTCATAGAATAGACGTTGGGGTGTTTGCGTTCCAAAATTGGGTCATTTTGTGGGTAATTCCATTGTCTTGGTGCTCCAGGGCCTTCAAAAATGTAATAGGTCGTTAGGAAATTAATGTGTAATTTATGCTTCTAGAACCCCTGATGGTGCTCCCTGCATGTTGGACCTCTCTGTTGTGGCCAGGCTATGTAGAAGTCTCACACATGTGGTATCGCCATACTCTGGAGGAGTAGCAGAATGTATTTTGGGGTGTAATTGGAAGTATGCATATGCTGTGTGTGAGAAATAACTTGTTACTATGACAATTTTGTGAAAAAAAATCTTCATTTTCCCAAGAATTGTGGGAAAAAAATACAACTTCAAAAAACTCACCATGCCTCTTACTTAATACCTTTGACTGTCTACTTTTCAAAAAGGGGTCATTTGGGGGGTATTTGTACCTTCCTGACATTTCAGGTCGTCAAGAAATGAGATAGGCTGTCAGTGCATCAGTTTGTGATCAATTTTCAATGATTTGCACCATAGCTTGTAGACTCTATAACTTTCACAGAGACTAAATAATATCCACTAATTTGGGTTATTTTTTACCATAGAGATGTAGCAGTATAAATTTTGGCCCAAATTTATGAACAAAAATGACTTATTTGCAAAATTTTATCATAGAAACTAAAAAAAAAAAAAAAAGTGTTTTTTTTTTCAAAATTTTCACTCTTCTTCCACTTATTTTGCAAAAAATAAAAAACCCAGTGGTGATTAAATAGCACCAAAAGAAAGCTCTATTTGTATGAAAAAAATGATAAAAATTTTGTTTGGGTACAGTGTTGCATGACTGGCATTCAAAGTGTGAGAGCGCTGAAAGCTAAAAATTGGTCTGGGCAGGAAGGGTGTGTAAGTGCCCTGTATTGAAGTGGTTAATTGGTACTAAGGGGCCCAAAGTGGACCAATAAAATATCCCCCACATCATTACACCACCAGCCTGAACCATTGATAATAGGCAGGATGGATCCATGCTTTCATGTTGTTTACGCCAAATTCTGACCCTACCATCTGAATGTCACAGATGGGGGGAGTAGAGAGCACAGGGGGGGGGGAGTAGAGGGCACAAGGGGGGAGCAGAGAGCACAGGGTGGGGATGGAGAGCACTTGGGGGGGTTGGAGAGCAGTGGGGGGGTGGCAGAGAGAAGCTGGATAGGGGGAGAAGCTGCATATAGAATAAACCTCTCCATTTCCTCCTGCAGCCTCTGAAAGCCTGCTTCTCCTCTCCCTCCTGGAGGCTGCAGGATGAAATGGAGAGATTGATTCTTCTAAATGCAGCCGTTCCTCCTATCCAGGCGCACGGGGGGGGGGGGTTCACTCACGTTCTCTCTAGTCCGTGTCTGCGGTAGGTGTCTCCTGTAGTTCCCCCCACTTCGTGGTCACGGGTCACCTGTTTCCGCCCGACGGCTGAACTGAACTGGCGGTCGCGGAGTGCCCGGGTGAGCAGCAACAGCTCAAGGAGCAGCCCAGCTGTCTTGGGCCCCACATGGACATGTGGCCCCAGCCCACCACCAAGTGTGCTGTGCCATATGGCCAGTCCGGGCCTGTCACTAAGGCATTTTCGTCCATTAATGAGTTTCGGTGGCCTACAGTTTGTTGCCATTTTACAGGCACACGCAAATTTAAGGTTAGACATGTTTGGTATCTATTTACTCAGTGCAACCTCGGCTTGTATGTTTTATCACAAAATTGGGCCATTTATTGCGTTTTTGTGCCCCCCCCTAAAATTTACTTTAGTGCATTTCCCAGACCTTTGCGGTAATATTGCATGACATAAAAAAATTGGAACTACCACTAGTTTATTCTCTAGGTTGTCTGCTTTCACAAAATATATGTTTTGGGAGTTTTATGTGTAATCTTCAGGCCTCAAATTATTTTTTAAACGTGTGCAAAAAACAGCTCTGGCAACTACCGACAGCCTTTGCGGCTGACAGCTTGTAGTTCTCGATGAACTACCAGGGCATTGTTGAGCGCTCTGGTAGTTCATTGATTCTTCCTGTACGAGGTACGAGCAGACATCTTACGCTGACAGCCTACAGGAAACCTGCATTACATCAGCGATCTGCTGATCACTGGTGCAATGCTTTCCAGGCTCCTGCAAAAAAAAAAATTGTAAATGAAAATGTTGTTACCTGCACAAAAATATGCATGTATTTTTATTTTTTTTTTAAAAGGTGAACTTATCCTTTAACATCTTGCCTACTGGGCACTTTTACCTCCTTCCTGCCCAGGCCAATTTTCAGCTTTCAGTGCTGTCACACTTGACAATTGCGTGGTCATGCAACACTGTACCCATATGACATTTTTATCATTTTTTTTCACATAAATAGAGCTTTCTTCTTTTGGTGGTATTCAATCACCACTAGGTTTTTTATTTTTTGCTAAATAAATGAAAAAAGACCGAAAATTTTGAAAAAAAAAAAAAAAACTTTCATAGTTTATTATAAAATTTTGCAAACGTAATTTTTCTCCTTCACTGATGTGCGCTGATGGGCACTGACAGACTGCAATGATTAGGGACTGGTTGGCACTTTTAGGATTGCACTGATAATCAGTGCCCTAATTATCAATGTACTTGTCCTTTTAACACAAGCTGGTTATCGGCTCTCCTCTCCTCACACTGTCAGCGCGAGAAAAGGAATGCCGACATTGTGTCCATGATTGGACACAGCTGATCACATGGTAAAGAGCCGCTCATTAGCTTTTTACTTCAATCTGTGATCAGCAGTGTCCGGAGGACACTGGAGGATGTCATATCACGCCCTCCTAGAACTGGCCGGCCACACTGTAGCCATCATTCGGCTATATTGCAGTCGGCAAATGGTTAATGGAGCGAACACCGGACATTGATTTGGCTGCTCAGCATGCACTTGTACTGAGCACCCACATTCTTCCATGTGCGAGACTAACCTGAATAAGGATTTTTTTTTCTCATTGGGGCTGGCGCCTCATTTACTTGCGCAGTAGATATGCTTCTGAGCGTTAAGAGTCTGATACTCCCCTTTCCTGATGAGCACCCAATCGGTGTTCCTCTTGCTGCAAGGTCTCTCCCCTCCCTGCTAGTCCTGGGTGCGGTGCTGGAGACAGGCAAATAGGTGAGTAGGAGATAAACAGCGCAATATTAAAAACAATAAAAAATTAGGTCACCATACAGCCCCCGACATTCCTAAAAGCACCTCAGATTTAAACATGGTTTTGGTTAAAAAAAAAAATTTTCAGGACAAGTAAATTGAGACCCTGATTTAGTCCCTTGGACAAGTATTTTTTTTTTTTTTTAATTTCCACACCCCTGAACTAACATCAAAACAGAATGGCAAAAAGATAACCTTTTAAATTAGCCCATCGTAAACCCAATTAACAGGACAATACATATCCCAGCCTGGCTCTCATGTCTATTATAAAAACTTCAAGTTTTAGGCTTATGCAATTATGACATTAGATATCCATCCTAGTTAATAGTATCAGACTAATCACCAGTCGTAAATAGTTTAGCTGGAGTAGTTAGCGAATACAGATTTCTGTTGATCTCTTCCTGGAGAATCAAAACTTCTGTGTATTTCATAACACCTGAGCTGGTAATAGCACAACCAGAATACATACATAATTTACATGTATCAATTAATTAGCAGCACTTTGAGCCCAAAACACCACTATCCTAGGAGGTACTAGAGGCACATTAGGCTCATTACATCTAGGTGAAATAGCCATCAGCCATTGTATTTGTATTCATTCAAATAGTAATTTCATGCTGGACAACAATATACAGTGCCTTGCAAAAGTATTCACCCCGCTTGGCATTTTTCGTGTTTTGTTGCCTCACAACCTGGAGTTAACCTGGATTGTTTGAGGATTTGCATCATTTAACCACATACGGACCAGCTGCCGCAGTTGTACTGTGGCAGAATGGCATGGCTGGGTGAAACAACGTTATGTAACGTCGCTTTGCCCTGTGGCAACTAGGGGGCGCACGTGTGCCCCCCGCTCTGCCCCCCGCTCTGCCCCCGAGCCGATGCGAGTGCCCAGTAGTTTCGATCACCGCCGGGCTCCAGCGACAACCGCTAAGACATGCAGTTCTCTGAGGGGAGAACAGACAGATCGATCTTCACTGCCCCCTAGTGTTAACCCCTTCACTGCCAGTGACATTTACATTACAGTAATCAATGCATTTTTAATCGCACTGATCTCTGTATTAATGCTAATGGTCCCAAAAATGCGTCAAAAGTGTCCGCCATAATGTCGCAGTCATGATAAAAATTGCAGATCGCCGCCATTACTAGTAAAAAAAAAAAATGATAATAAAAATGCTATACACCCTGTTCCAAATTATTATGCAAATTCTATTTCAGTGTCACAAAGATTAAATATTTTGTTTTTCAGTTTAACTCATGGATGGCATTGCGTCTCAGGGCTCTTTTGATCACTGAAAACAATCTCGGACACCTGTGATAATTAGATTGCCAGGTGAGCCCAATTAAAGGAAAAACTACTAAAGGAGGGTGTTCCACATTATTAAGCAGAGCACCATTTTCAAGCAATATGGGGGAGAAAAAGGATCTCTCTGCTGCCGAAAAGAGTGAAATAGTTCAGTGCCTTGGACGAGGTATGAAAACATTAGATATTTCACAAAAACTTAAGCGTGATCATCGCACTGTTAAGAGGTTTGTGGCTGATTCAGAGCACAGACGGGTTTCGTGCAGGTAAAGGCACATTGAGGAAGATTTCTGCCAGATCCATTCATCGGATCAAGAGAGCAGCTGCTAAAACACCATTACATTGCAGCAAACAGATATTTGAAGCTGCTGGTGCCTCTGGAGTCCCACGGACATCAAGGTGTAGAGTCCTCCAAAATCTTTCAACTGTGCATAAACCTTCCATTTGGCCACCACTAACCAATGCTCACAAGCAGAAATGGCTGCATTGGGCAGAAATATACATGAAGACTAATTTTCAAACAGTCCTGTTCACGGATGAGTCCCGTGCAACTCTGGATGGTCCAGATGGATGGAGTAGTTGATGGTTGGTGGACGGCCACCCTGTTCCAACAAGGCTACGACGTCAGCAAGGCAGTGGTAGAGTCATTTTTTGGGCCGGAATCATGGGAAGAGAGCTGGTTGGCCCGCCCCTTTAGGGTCCCAGAAGGTGTAAAGATGACCTCTGCAAAGTATGTGGAGTTCCTGACTGACCACTTTCTTCCCTGGTACAGAAGGAAGAACAATGCTTTCCGTAATAAAATCATCTTCATGCATGACAATGCACCATCTCATGTTGCAAAGAATACCTCTGCATCAATGGCTGCTATGGGGATAAAAGGAGAGAAAGTCATGGTGTGGCCTCCATCCTCCCCTGACCTCAATCCTATTGAGAACCTTTGGAGCATCCTCCAGCAAAAGATCTACAAGGGTGGGAGGCAGTTTACATCCAAACAGCAGCTCTGGGAGGCTATTCTGACACCTTGCAAAGAAATTCAGGCAGAAACTGTCCAAAAACTCACAAGTTCAATGGATGCAAGACTTGTGAATCTGCTATCAAATAAGGGGTCCTATGTTAAAATGTAATGTGACCTAAAATGTTTAAAAAGTTAAAATGTTGTTCAAAGTTTGATTGAAATAGCTTTTGATTTCAGTAAATATGCTTCAAACACAACAAATTACAATTTTCAGTTCTTTACAACCTATAAAGTGTTTTGAAACTTACTGTGTGTAATAATTTGGAACAGTGCATTGTAAGTTTTTTATTTTGAAAAAAAAAACTTATCATTAGGAGGTTTGTTCAATAAAATTTGAATTGTATTCTTAATAGTTGATAACATGAGAATTATGCTGACTGTTTACATCAATTATTTAGGTAAATGAGGAAAATATAATTGGCATAATAATTTGGACAGGGTGTAAATCTATCCCCTATTTTGTAGACGCTATAACTTTTGCGCAAACCAATCAACATAAGCTTATTGCGATTTTTTTACCAAAAATATGTAGAATACATATCGGCCTAAACTGAGGAAAAAAATTGTTTTGTTATATATTTTTGGGGGATATTTATTATAGTAAAAAATAATGCAATTGTAATAATACAATTTTTTCAAAATTGTCACTCTTTTTCTGTTTATAGCGAAAAAAATAAAAACCGCAGAGGTGATCAAATACCACCAAAAGAAAGCCCTATTTGTGGGGGAAAAAAAGGACGTCAATTTTGTTTGGGTGCAACGTTGTTAATTTACAGAACATGCCCACAACTTTGAAGATGTTTTTTTTTTTTTTATTGTGAAGCAAACAAATAGAACAAAATAACAGAAAAAGTCAAGGTGCATAACTATTCACCACCCTAAAGTCAATACTTTGTAGAGCCACCTTTTGCAGCTATCACAGTTGCAAGTCGCTTTGGATAAGTCTCTATGAGCTTGCCACGATTTACCACTGGGATTTTTGCCCATTCCTCCTTGCTTCTCCAGCTCCTTCAAGTTGGATGGTTTGCGGGAACAGTAATCTTTAAGTCTTACCACAGATTTTCTATCTTTGACTGGGCTTTGACTAGGCCATTCCAACACATTTACATGTTTCCCCTTAAGCCACTCAGGTGTTGCTTTAGCAGTGTGTTTGGGGTCGTTGTCCTGCTGGAAGGCGAACCTCCGTCCTAGCCTCAAATCACACACAGAGCAGTACAAGTTTTGCTCAAGAACATCCCTGTATTTAGCACCATCCATCTTTCCCTCAACTCTGACCAGTTTCCCAGTCCTGACTGCTGAAAAACCATCTCCACAGCATGATGCTGCCACCACCATGTTTCACTATGGGGATGGTGTTCTTTGGGTAATGTGATGTGTTGAGTTTGCGTCAAAGCGTTTTCTTTGATGGCAAAAAAGTAAAATTTTAGTCTCATCAGACCAGAGCACCTTACTCCATACGTTTTGGGAGTCTCCCACATGCCTTTTCGCAAACTCAAAACGTGCCATTTTGTTTTTTGCTGAAAGAAATGGCTTTCTTCTGGCCACTCGGCCATAAAGCCCAACTCTATGGAGTGTATGGCTTATTGTCGTCCTATGTACAGATACTCCAGTCTCTGCTGTGGAACCCTGCAGCTCCTCCAGGGTTACCTTAGGTCTCTGTGCTGCCTCTCTGATTAATGCCCTCCTTGCCCAGTCCATGAGTTTGGGTGTGCGGCCGTCTCTTGGCAGGTTTGCTGTTGTGACATGTTCTTTCCATTTGGTTTCGATAGATTTGATGGTGCTCCTAGGAATCAAAGATTTGGATATTTTTTTTATAACCTAACCCTGACTTGTACGTCTCAACAACATTGTCCCTTACTTGTTTGGAGAGTTCCTTGGTTTTCATGGCAGTGTTTGGTTAGTGGTGCCTCTCACTTAGGTTTTGCAGCCTCTAGGGCCTTTCAAAAAGGTGCGTATATGTAATGATAGATCATGTGATACTTATATTGCACACAGGTGGACACCATTTCACTAATTATGTGACTTCTGAAGGTAATTCGTTGCACCAGAGCTTTTTATGAGCTTCATAACAAAGGGGGTGAATACATACGCACATGCCAATTATCAGTTTTTTATTTCTGAAAAATTGTTTTTTTATGTATATATTTTTCTAATTTTACTTCACCAACTTAGACTATTGTGTTCTGATCCATCACATAATTCAGATTTAAAAAAGCATTGAACTGAAGGCTGTAATGTAACAAAATAGGTAAAAAGCCAAGGGGGGGGGGGGGTGAATACTTTTGCAAGGCACTGTACAAATTACCAGAATGCAACCTGTAGGTATTCCAAGATATTAATATACTGTATGTATAAAACTGTATTTGAGGCAGTGGCAGCACGTGGTCATAAATGCTGTGACATCCCATTAGCCACTCCTCAGACCTTATGAGTTGTCAGATCATTTCTGTCCACACCCTGCTTAAGGGACCAGAAAAGAGACTGCGTCAGTAGTCCAGAGCTGTACTTTTTACCACCAAGCAAGGAACATCAGCAAAGATTTATGAGAGCCACTGATCCATCTTGCTCATTGACTGGACTTTGTTAAAGTAGAAGTTGGGCCTGAAACTAACTAACCCTAAATCTACTCTCTGACACATTCTAAAACATATCTATCTGACCCTGTAAAGCGAAAACCACTATACATACCTTTTCTGCAGCCGAAGTGCAGAATCACAGACCTGTACGTGATTTTGCGCAGAGGAGCTGCCACACTTGAGTAAATTTACGTGGGTCGGTCGGCAAGAGGTTAAGGATATGATTTGTTTTTTATACAAACTATTGAAGACCTGTGGATTTCGTAGGGAGCCATTTCAGTGACTATAGATGTGGATGTGGATAGTTTCATTCCCCAATCCAGGGGCATTCATGTGATCAAACATTTTTTTTCAAAGCAATTAATACATATTTGTTTTTGTTTTAGAGGTATTAGACTTCATTCTTTATCAAAGTATGTTTATTTTTTGGGAGCACCCACTACCTCCACGTACAGGGCGTAGTGACGGGCACATGTGCCTCATCCTATGCTAATCTGTACCAGGAGGAGCGGGAGCAGTCCTTTTTCTTTTTCTGATGAGGCCTCTAAGTTTACAAATCACATTTTGACCTGGTCACACTATATTGATGATATTTTTACAATATGGGACAGCTCAGTTGATTTGTTACATGATTGTCTGGCTTATTAGTTTAAACAATTTTAATTTAAAGTTTGTCTTTTGATCCATATAGTCACTTTTTTTGATGTGAAAGTTGAGTGTACGTCTACTGGCATGATTTCCAGCAATCTCTTTAAGAAACCCATAGTGGGTAATACTAATCTAAGAGCACTTTCCATCTTGTTTTTAAGAAATCCATTACATATAGTCAAAATTTACATTTAAGACGGAACTACCAAAGTGAGGCTAAATTTCTGAAGGAGCATACAGTATATTTTGGAAAGGGGCTACGGTAAGTCCTGCCTGTGTAAGGCTTACAAGAGGGTTTTGAGCCAATCACAATCACAATTATTATTTAAAACAAAGCACACAGCAAAGAAAGATACTTCTACAGGTATCATTACTAGATTCACTGATCGGCACCAACTTGTTAGATGTTCGATTAGCAAATATTGACACCTCCTTGTTACATTTGTGTCAGAAAAACCTCTAAAAAACGTTCAGGCATGCTCCGTCCCTTTGTGACAAACTAGGTGTCCTTATTGCCAACTCATTTGGACAGAAAAAAAAAATCTAGTTTTAGCTAATTACGCACATCAGTCTAAGCATTTCATTAATTGTAATACAAAGGGATTCATCTACTCCTCATAGTATGCCCTTGTAGAGCATACTACGTTGGGAAAACTAAGAAAGAATCCTGGAAACGCATATACAACCACACTCAGGTGGGCATCTATCTATTCCCCTATATGCAGGCATGTGGCAAACCACCATGATTATGTGTTTCCCAGGCTGATTCCTGGCAGTTTGGAATAAAACCCTTCTCCAAAATGAATCTGGATATATACACTGCTCAAAAAAATTAAAGGAACACGTTGAAAACACATCAGATCTCAATGAGTAAAATATCATGCTGGATAGCTATACTGATATGGACTGGGTAATGTGTTAGGAACGTAGGGATGCCACATTGTTTGATGGAAATTAAAATGATCAACCTACAGAGGGCTGAATTCAAAGACACCCCAAAAATCGAAGTGAAAAAATGATGCAGCAGGCTAATCCATTTTGCTGAAATTTCATTGCAGCAACTCAAAATGGTACTTTTTTTTTTTTTGATTGGCCCCCACGTGCTTGTATGCATGCCTGACAACATCAGGGCATGCTACTAATGAGACGACAGATGGTGTCCTGGGGTATTTCCTCCCACATCTGAACCAGGGCATCACTGAGTTCCTGAGCAGACTGAGGTGCAACCTGGCGGTGTCGGATGGACTAAAACATAATGTCCCAGAGGTGTTCTAGTGGATTTAGATCAGGCAAGCGTGGGGGGCATTCAGTGGTATCAATTCCTTCATGCTCCAGGAACTGGCTGCATATTCTCTCCACATGAGGCCAGGCATTGTCTAAGTGTGGGGTATAACAATGGGTCCAAGGATTTCATCCCGATACCTAATGGCAGTCAGGGTGCCATTGTTTAGCCTGTAGAGGTCTGTGCATCCCTCCATGGATATGCTTCCCCAGACCATCACTGACCCACCACCAAACTGGTCATGATGAACGATGTTCCAGGCAGTATAACATTCTCCATGGCTTCTCCAGACCCTTTCACATGTGCTTAGGGTGAACCTGCTCTTATCTGTGAAAAGCACAGGACACCAGTGGATGGACCTGCCAATTCTGTTGTTCAATGGCAAATGCCAATCGAGCTACACGGTGGCAGGCAGGGAGCACAGGGCCCACTAGAGGACATCAGGCCCTCAGGCCACCCTCATGAAGTCGATTTCTGATTGGTCAGAGACATTCACACCAGTGGCCTGCTGGGGAGCATTTTGTAGGGCTCTGGCAGTACTCATCCTGTTCCTCCTTGCCCAAAGGAAGAGATAGCTGTCCTGCTGATGGGTTAAGGACCTTCTACAACCCTGTCCAGCTCTCCTAGAATCTCCTCCATGCTTGAGACTGTGCTGGGAGACACAGCAAACTTTCTGGCAATGGCATGTATTGATGTTGGACTGTCTGTGCAACCTCTATAGCAGGGGTCTCAAACTGGTGGCCCTCCAGCTGTTGCAGAACTACAAGTCCCATCATGCCTCAGAGTCATGCTTGTAATTGTCAGCCTTGCAATGCCGAATGGGAATTGTAGTTCTGCAACAGCTGGAGGGCCACCAGTTTGAGACCCCTGAGGGTCCAGGTATCCCCTCATGCTACCAGTAGTGACACTGACCCTAGCCAAATGCAAAACTAATGAAAAATAGTCAGAAAAGAGGAGTAGGGAAAAAAAAGGTCAGTGGCCTCCACCTGTAAAACAATTCCTGTTTGGAGGTCATCTCATTGTTGCCCATCTAGTGCACCTGTTGTTAATTTCATTAACACCAAAGCAGTTAAAACTGATTAACAAACTCCTCTGCTATTTAACTAACCAGATCAATATCCCAGGAGTTGAATTGACTTGATGCTATACTCTGATTAAAAAGTGTTCCTTTAATTTTTTTGAACAGTGTATATACTCTTAGAGCGGCAAAGCCTCCAGGCCTCGATGAGATGGTCAGCTACAGATCCTTTTTGAAGGAGTTTGTATCTGGCAAAGCTTATATCCTTTGTGTCTTTAATCATTGTGTATGTTTATTGTCTACAGTTTTTTTTATACTACATACACACACATACACATATATATATATATGTATGTATGTATTACAGTATCTCACAAAAGTGAGTACACCCTCACATTTTTGTAAATATTTTATTATATCTTTTCATGTGACAACACTGAAGAAATGACACTTTGCTACAATGTAAAGTAGTGAGTGTACAGCTTGTATAACAGTGTCAATTTGCTGTCCCCTCAAAATAACTCAACACACAGCCATTAATGTCTAAACCGTTGGCAATAAAAGTGAGTACGCCTCTAAGTGAAAATGTCCAAATTGGGCCCAAAGTGTCAATATTTTGTGTGGCCACCATTATTTTGCAGGACTGCCTTAACCCTCCTGGGCATGGAGTTCACCAGCGCTTCACAGGTTGCCACTAGAGTCCTCTTCCACTCCTCCATGACGACATCACAGAGCTGGTGGATCTTACAGACCTTGCACTCCTCCACCTTCCATTTGAGGATGCCCCACAGATGCTCAATAGGGTTTAGGTCTGGAGACATGCTTGGCCAGTCCATCACCTTTACCCTCAGCTTCTTTAGTAAGGCAGTGGTCGACTTGGAGGTGTGTTTGGGGTTATGTTGGAATATTGCCCTGTGGCCCAGTCTCTGAAGCGAGGGGATCATGCGCTGCTTCAGTATGTCACAATACATGTTGGCATTCAAGGTTCCCTCAATGAACTGTAGCTCCCCAGTACCGGCAGCACTCATGCAGCCCCAGACCATGACACTCCCACCACCATGCTTGACTGTAGGCAAGACACACTTGTCTTTGTACTCCTTACCTGGTTGTCACCACACACGCTTGACACCAGCTGAACCAAATACATTTATCTTGGTCTCATCAGACCACAGGACATGGTTCCAGTAATCCATATCCTTAGTCTGCTTGTCTTCAGCAAACTGTTTGCAGGCTTTCTTGTGCATCATCTTTAGAAGAAGCTTTTTTCTGGGACGACAGCCATGCAGACCAATTTCATGCAGTGTGCGGCGTATGGTCTGAGCACTGACAGGCTGACCACCCCACCCCTTCAGCAATGCTGGCAGCACTCATACGTCTATTTCCCAAAGATAACCTATGGGTATGGCGCTGAGCACATGCACTCTTTGGTCGACCATGGTGAGGCCTGTTCTGAGTGGAACCTGTCCTGTTAAACCGTTGTATGGTCTTGGCCACCGTACTGCAGCTCAGTTTCAGGGTCTTGGCAATTTTCTTATAGCCTAGGCCATCTTTATGTAGACCAACAATTCTTTTTTTCAGATCCTCAGTTATTTGCCATGAGGTGCCATGTTGAACTTCCAGTGACCAGTGTGAGAGAGTAAGAGCGATAACACCAAATTTAGCACACCTGCTCCCTATTCACACCTGAGACCTTGTAACACTAACGAGTCACATGACACCGAGGAGGGAAAATGGCCAATTGGGCCCAATTTGGACATTTTCACTTAGGGGTGTATTCACTTTTGTTGCCAGCGGTTTAGACATTAATGGCTGTGTGTTAAGTTATTTTGAGGGGACAGCAAATTGACACTGTTATACAAGTTGTACACTCACTACTTTACATTGTAGCAAAGTGTCATTTCTTCAGTGTTGCCATATGAAAAGATATAATAAAATATTTACAAAAATGTGAGGGGTGTACTCACTTTTGTGAGATACTGTATATACACACACACACACACACACACCACTGTATACATACATATTACACACATGCAGTGCTCAGCTTAAATTAGTACATCCCTTTTGAAAAGTAAGTGATATTTCAATGAACACAAGAACAATTTCCAAAATGTTGACAAAACTGAGTTTTATAGAACATTTGATTAGCTCATTACATTAAAGAAAGGTTAATAATATAACATAGATCACAAAATCTTCAGTTTTACTCAAAATTAGTTGATGCAAAAATGAATACCAAATCTAGTATTTTGTTTGACCTCCATGATTTGTAAAGGAGAGCGCCAAGTCTTTTAGGCATAGAACGAACAAGTTGGCATCATATTGCAACATCTATTTTTTTTCCATTCTTCAAGAACGGCCTCTTAAAACCTGGATGCTGATTGGAAAGTGATGCTCACGTTGTCTCTTCAAAATTCCCCATGGGTGTTCGATTGGGTTCAGATCAGGGGACATACTTGGTCACTAAATCACTTTCACCCTGTTCTTCAGAAAGGCAACAGTGGCCTTAGATGTGTGTTTTTGATCATTGTCATGTTGAAAAACTGCACGACGACCAAGGGCATGGAGTGATGGTAGCACCTTCGGTTTCAAGACAGAGCAGTACATCTGTGAATTCATGATACCATCAAGGAAATGCAGCTCCTCGACACCAGCAGCACTCATGCAGCTTCACAGGAAACTGCCACCACCATGGTTCACTGTAGGCACCAAGCATGTTTCTTTGTACTCTACACCATTGCGATGCCATAGGGTTTTGAAGCCATCGGTTCCAAAAACATTTATCTTGGTCTCATCACTCCAAAGTACAGAGTCCCAACAGTAGTCTTCTTTTTCAGCATGGGCCCTGGCAAATTCTAGGAGAGGCTTCCTTTGTGGACTTCACCCATACATAGCCTTCCTCTGCAGTGTACACCATATTGTGCCATGGGAAACAATCACCTCAGTTTAGATCTCTACTTCTTTAGCTAACTGCAGTGAACTTGCATGGCGATTTTCTTCAACCCTTCTCATCAGAAGACACTCCTGTCGAGGTGTTAACGTCCGTGGACGGCCTGGACATTTCTGTGAAATGTTTGCAGTTCCATCTTTGTATCACTTTTGCTACAGTATTTTAAGTAAAGCTTTGCTGATCTTCTTGTTGCCTTCACCTTTGTGTAAAGAAATTATTTTCTTTCTTAGGCCTTGTGACATTTCTCTTCCATGTGGTGCCATTGTTGACAGCATGAAATGGGAAGGGGTTTTCTTTAAGCAACGCCCTTTTATAATCAACTTCTGCTGGACACCTGTTTAATGAATAGACTCACCTGTAGTTGAATTCTTGTTAATTAGAATTTTGTCTAAAATTTAGCTTTGCTCCTTAAGCCTTGTACACACGGTACGATTGTTGGACAACCAAGCGTCTGATTTTTGTCAAAAGGGCGTGCTCCAGGATATTGTCTTGCATACTAACATTACACAAATTGTCGTGCCACAAACACGAATGTAGTGATGTACTACGAGAAATTTCTGCTCTTGAGCGCCACCCTTTGTGCCCCTTCTGCTAATTTCCTGTTTGGCGAGAATTGATTCCGAGCATGCGTGTTTGTACTTTAAACTTTTGTGTGATGGATTTGTGTACTGACCATCCGAAAACCTGACGTGGAGCTGTCGTTTGACAAAAAATTACTAGCCTGTCATCCAACATTTGTTGGCCGAAAATTGGAAAACAATTGTTGAAAGGAGCGTACAACAGCCTGTCAAACGACAATCCCCTTCTGATTTTCGCACCATGTGTACAAGGCTTAAGACTTTCATTGTGGTGTAATTATTTATGCAACATGGTCTTGAATGAATTTGTTAGGAAAAACACTTATTTGTATGTGCAAATTAAAAAATCTTGGTTGCAATCAATGGCCCACATTTGTGAGAGTATTTTGTGGTATAAAATGTTGATTCTGAAAGGAAAGGTTTTCTGACAAATCTGTTGAGGTGTACTCATTTATGCACAACACTTTATAGGATTGCAATATTTTGATTTGTTTGTTATTGCTTGCTCTGTTTCTGTTATCTATCCCCTATTCTATATAGACTTTTACGTAGTTTATAAAGGTTTTTTTAGTGGTTATACATCCTTGGGTTGTTGGTGTCCCATGTGGTGCAGGCTTCATTTGATGCCTAGCACATAAGCGGTCTCCCATCCGGATTTTGGGGATGGGGGCACCCTTGTTTGGTCCTTTTGCTGCCCTGGGCTTGGGGAAGTGGCTGGTGGGCGGAGCTGTCTGCCTCAGCCATACTGGGACTGTGTAGGGCAGACCTTTTTTCCACCCTGGAAGTTTTCTCATCTGGGTGGGTTGGACAGATGCTGTGCTGGCATCCTCCAGGGCATGGGGACATCATTACGGGCCCCTTTTGTGCACTGGAAGTGATGTAATGGCACACAAACAGTGGGAAGTACCCATGACATATAGGAAGCAAATGTGCTTCCTCCCCATGTGGATGTTCCTGTGTCCCTATCTACTTTCCTTTACATTTGTCTGGTATCATTAGTGAGCCATTCTTACCCCTTTGACTTTACGTGCTAGACGCACACAGTTATTTGATCCTGGGAGGCTACATTGGTTATGGGAGCACCATTTAACACCATTGTATCTGTGGCTACTTACTTGTACCTATGCATTTGGAATTTTTTTTTTTTCTTTATGGCCCAAATCTTTTTATTATATTTTTAATGTTTTGCAGAACATAAATGGTCACTGTGACTCCACCCATTAGTGTACTGATTGTTTTGGAATTATCCTGTTGGGGGTACTCTCCCCTTAGGATGTTATAGAGTTCCAGATTGACACAATAACTGAATACAAAAGAGTTCACTTTTGTTATATACATCCACCTCTGGTATTTTAGCCACACTAGCTCATTTTGTATTGCTCCTTGTATCATACCCTGCTGTGCACTTCTATGGGACCTCTGACAAGCTGTGGATCATCTTATTGATGGCTTATGGTGAGACCATTTAACTGCAATTTGAAAGTTGTAATGTGTTCTCATGTTTTTCAATATAAATGTTTTTCTTTTGATGTTTATTATTGGGTATTGAGGGCATAGCTTGTTTATTTTTGTCCATTGTTTTTATTAAGCTGTCAAGGCATCAGGGAGCTACCACTGATATCACCTGACATATGTGACAGGTGTGGGTGGGACTATTTAAGGAGGGTAAGTTGGGGGTATCTCTGGGTTATGATTAAGGACAACATGTGTGAGATGCGTCAACCATTAGCAGTCTGTCAGTGTCCCGTTTGTGTCACATTTTGGAGAGATTTCATAAAAGGGCTCAGGACCAGCCATTTCTTCTTGTACTGCATACTTTACAGAGGCGACCTAGGACGGGCACCCACATGTGGAGGCAAATCCATCTCACCTGCAGTGGCGTACCTTCCGCTTTCTATAACTCCTGTGCACAGAGGAGGCAGAGAGCTGAGCCCGCACCTCCCCGCTCCTCTTTGTACTCTTGCCGGCAAGTCCTATGGAACCGATGATGTCATCAATTGGCAGGACAGTCAGCTTTCTCTTTTGCCAGCAAAACCCTCATGGGTTTTACTTCCTCTTTGTTCCCCTGCAATGTAAAAGCATCGCATACTAGCCCATTATGTGGCACTTACTTGCAAATGAAGCCTGCACTGTTTAACCCGGGGGTGGGCCGCATCCATCTTTGTCCCTCTACCTCCTGAAGGCGCGGACTCCGGCTCTGTGACTGGAGCCAGAACGTTATTGGCGCACTACAAGGTAGATATCTCCTAAACGGCACACATTTAGGAGATATTTCCACTATCTATAGGTAAGCCTTATTCTAGGCTTACCTATAGGTAAAGGTTAAAATGGGGCGTTTACAACCACTTTAACCCATGTGCTCTCCCCTCTTGTAGCACAAGGGCTAACATAGGAACGCTCAGACCGGGCTGTTGCACCCCTAAGGACTCCTCAAGGCACCCGGATGAGAAACACTGGTCTAAAGAAGTGTACTTTTAACAATACTATCAAGTTGTGGTTATTCTGGAGTGGCTGTGCAAGGTAAGTAAGTGATGCAATAATATTTCATATACAGACCTTTAATATCACTATTACAATCCTTCACAAAATCACATTGCAATGACACAGAAGCACACTGTGAGACTATGATCATACTGGGCTTCCTCCAAATATCTATTTTCTAAGTAAGGGGAAGTAGAGCAAGGAGTGGACTGGCTATTACATACAATGATCAATATCAAATACATGTGTATTTTGGTCCCGAAAACAGTAAAATATAACCAAATTCTGCAAACATAGCTTCTCTGAGATTAAAATATTGGAAGTGTCATGTTTTTCTATGGTTTCCTTTCAGTGAACTAGTGGAGACTGCTTGAGAGATATCAGGACTGAACGCATACGGGAGACATCTTTTGTCTGCTTGCTAGATTTGGGGTTAAAGTCACAAAGACGAGCCACTCGTTCCCATTCTGTCCCTGGGGTTGATTCTTCAACGTCACTTACAAATGCCTCCTCAGCAGCCCTGGAATCAGCAAGGGATTTATTAGAAAAATGTGAGCAAATAGATTCTGAACATTTAAACAGATTTACTCACTGGATAATAGAACGGTCAACTTCAAAAACATATTATACCTGTAATACATTCATCTAACTTCTGAAACTCCAGATCTGGGCGGTTTGCCCCAAAACAATGTGCTAATTTCTAACATATTAAACATAACAATGGTATTCATGAGGAATTTGACTCATCTATACACATAGGAAATTTGGATAGAAAAAAAGAAAAGAAAAAAAAAAAAAAAGAAGAAAAACTACCCCGTCTGATATGCGGTCTACCCCGCAATTGTCAGTTAAAACGACGCAGTGCCATATCGCAAAAAATGGCCTGGTCAGAAAGTGGGTAAATGCTTTCCGGGGCTGAAGTGGTTAAGATGACATTACATGACAAAGGGTGCATGCACACTTACGAATGCACCCTGTCTGCAAGCAGGTGTGAGAACCCCTGCAGGGTACCAGTGATCAGCTGCGAGTAGGCAGCCTCATTAAAAGCGATTGTCAGATGATGGCTCTCGCAGCCACATTTGGCACCTTCCGGGGGGGGGAGTGGGATAGGATGCCTGTCTTTCACAGGTATCCTGCCCCCACTTCCGGGAGCCTCAGTCGCTGGTATTTGCATTGTCGCTGGGACCTCCTACCCCGGCCGTTGGGCCAGTAGGAGAGAGGAGCGGAGCCTCGCGCATGCCGGCAGTGAAGCCGTAAGGCTACACTGCCGGGTTCCCTTACTCGCAATGGAGGCGGCATGCACCCAACAGCGGATGGAAACATCAGCTGCGGTGCTGACATCGCTGGACTCCAGGACAGGCGAGTGTTCGATCACTAAAAGTCAGCAGCTGCAGTATGTGCAGCTGCTGACTTAATTTTTGCAGCGGTGGGCGGACCTCCACTTTAAACAGCAATCATATGCGAGTGATCGGCCCTAGACGCAGGCCATTCACCCACGTGAACCCCTGCTGGGGTTCTCAGAGCTCATCACAGACAGGATGTATTTGTAGGTGTGAATGCACCCCAAAGCCCCATACTATCCTATTATGCTCAACTATAATGATACTTGCTGAAATTGGATAGAATATCTATGTTTGCAAATTGTACCTTTCTGATTGTTATCTGTATATCATGACCACGTTGAATTTAATTTATGTATATGTTTAGAAATATAACATTTTCTTGAAGATGGACTCTGTGCTCTAAATACTTCCTTCTGAATATTATATATACTGTCACAAAATACTTGAAAATAAAGAATGGGGAAAAAAAAAAAAAAAAAAAATGGAAGAGCAACAAAGATACTTATAATTTAGGGAACACTAGACGTTGCATTTACCTTAAAGGGTTAGTTCATCTTTACCAAAAAACTGCCTACGCAGATGAGGAGTCTGTAGATGAAAATAAACTATGCAGCTTTGACTAAAGCATCTTTCACACTGAGGTGCTTTACAGGCGCTACAGTGCTAAAAATAGCACCTGCATAGTGCCTGTAAAGAGCCTCTCCTATCTCTCCAGTGTGAAATCCCGAGTGCTTTCACACTGGAGTGGTGCATTTGCCGGACGGTAAAAAAAGTCCTGCAAGCTGCATCATTGCAGCGCAGTGTATACACCACTACTAAAGCGCTGAAAACAATTGAAAACAATAAGGGCAGCGCTGCCCAACCGCTGGCAAACCCTAAAACTACGGTAAAGCGGCGCTACTGCCGACGCCCTCCCCAGTCTGAAAGTAGCCCAAGGCCCCTTTCACACTGAGGCGCTTGTAAACTGCCAGTAAAACACTGAGCACTTTTGAAGAGCTTTTCAGGCGCTTTTGAAGTGCTTTCCATTCATTTCAATGGAGAGGGGTGTTTTTTCACCACCCTGCCAGCGCACTGCCCCAGTGTGAAAGCAGCATTCATTGATTTTAATGAAAATTTTCAGGCGCTTTTTTTAGCGTGAAAGTGCCTCAGCGTGAAATGGGTCTTAGGTTGAATAATGCTCTTGCTATAGGTGTACTGTAGGCCATTTACATACCTCATGAAGCCTTGAAGCCTGACTGGAAATCTCCCATGATGTTGCTAATAGAGAAAAAGCTTTTAGTATTCACCTTCACCATCATAGGAGTGAGCTCTCAAATTCTAAGCTCAGAGCTACTACATCAGGGCAGAGAAAGGGTGTGTGAGGTGATGTGAATCAAAGAAAAAGCTCACTCCTGTGATAGTAAGGCCCCTTTCACACTGAGGCGCTTGTAAACTGCCAGTAAAACACTGAGCACTTTTGAAGAGCTTTTCAGGTGCTTCTGAAGCACTTTCCATTCATTTCAATGGAGAGGGGCGTTTTTTTCACCACCCTGCCAGCGCACTGCCCCAGTGTGAAAGCATTTGTTGATTTTAAGGGAAATAGGTTTTTCGTGAGCTTTTCAGGTGCTTTTTTTAGCGTGAAAGGGGTCCAAGACCCCATACACACTATACAACTTTTGTTGTCAGATTTCCTTTAGATTTACCAAAACCATGTAGTGCAAAGGCCTGCCTGATTGCATATAAATTGAAACTCTTAAGGTATGACCTCATATTATATGGTTTTGGCAAATCTAAAAGGAAAAAAAAATAAAGAAAATTGTATAGTGTCTATCCAAGCTTAAGGGTGAACAGTAATAACTGGTCCTACCTTACCAATGCCCTAGCAACATCCTGGGAGTTTTCTAGTCAGGCATCATGAGGTATGTAAATGATCTACACTTATAGCAAGGGCATTATTTCAACTTTAGTCAAAGCTACACAATTTCTTTATATCTACAAACATCCCTTTTCTTCATATGCAGTTTTTTTTTCACCTTTTTAAAGGTGAACCTTTAGGCCCCTTTCACACTGGGGTGTCGGCAGTAAAGCGCTGCTATTTTTACAGGGGTTTTCGGCCACTAGCGGGGCGCTTTTAACCCCCGCTAGCAGCCATAAAAGGGTTACAAGGACCCGCAAAGCGCCAGTTTGGCAGCGGTGCCCATTCATTTCAATATATATACACCGCTCGCTCCTTCACCGCTCTATAGATGCTGCTTGCAGGAGTTTTTTTTTAATCCTGCCAGCGCATCGCCTCAATGTGAAAGCACTCTGGCTCTCACATCGACACTGCAGGGGAGCCGCTTTACAGGCGCTATTTTTAGCCCAAAAGCACCTGAAAAACGCCTCAGTGTGAAAGGGGTCTTAGAGCTCTAAACAATTCTTTAGTGTCTTACCCAATTATAACTATGCGAGGTTAAAGTGGGTGGGAAGGTAAAGCCTATGGGGAGGAACTTTTAATGTCAAATCCACAACAGGCAAGTCATATACTCAATGTATCTGACACATTCTTCATGATAAATGCAATTCTGATGTGGACAAATCCATGTAATTGGTAAAGCCCAGCACACTATGTTGCTATATATTTAAAAGAAAAAAAAATGAATTCTGTAAATGCAAATTTTCTTTGAAGCATATGTCATAATACAAACACCAAAATAAATAGAGCACAACTGAATCTAAATGTGAAGCTCCTTTTAGAACACACAAAGCATCTGTATCACATTATCAGAGGATGACATAGGTTCAGGAGTTGCACAGCCATTTTCAAAGCTGCACTACAATGATAGCAAAAATCGAACTGGCTACTAAGACTTATCCCTTTCATTTTGCTTCTTTTTTTCCCCACTTTCACAGCCAGAAATAAAAAGTCTACTAAAGAAACTATTTTCACAAAGATAAGCAGACATGTATAGCAGACAAGCAGGACTTGTAGCAACGAACCTAAAACTGGTTGCAATCAACTAATCTAAAAAGCCAATTTACAGCCTTGTTGCAGTTTACCTCATCATTAAGCTTTTGGGAAATTCTAAAAGCTTCTAGTATTCTAATCTACAAAACCTAGCAGCACCACACAAAATGCCCTCATTTTACAAAAGCATCCAAACCATTTTTATTTAATGTTAAAACAAGCACAAATAGATAAAAAGAAATGCAACATGTAGAGATAATCCAGGAAAGCAAACTGAAGAGCTACAATGAAGATGGGCATTTCATGGTGAGGCATGGACAGTGACACATCTAGACTCAGGATGGGCAACATCACTGCAGACAGGTCACTACGACACTAGCACTAACCATGGGACAGACGGGTTAAGGGGGGCAGTGAGAAGAGTTTACTTAACTGTTCTAGGCTGTAGCAAGGATGGTTTATGTTTGTGCTTAAAAAGGTGAAGAGAAGAAATAAAAAACAAGAAGAAAAAAGTTTAAGTCAGATATAGAAAATGAAGTTAATGTTGATGGCAAGCGGGACATGCATAATGGTATTTATTCAGCTGGCATGCTATCGGGAAACTTTCCTTAAAGTACCAGTTCCGCTCACACATATGCCTAAAAGGAGACTCTAGTCTTTGGGGTCAACTGGGTCTAAAGAGATTTTTTTTTTTACTTTTAAGATTTTCTTTCAAGAACACAAGACAGTCTGAAAGACAAATAAATGTACGATGTTTCTAATTATACACATAGCACACCAAAAAAAAAAAAAAAAAAAAAAAAAAAAAAAGCAAACTTAGATTCACAAGCCTGTTCTTTCCAGTGCTCAAAGCTACATGCCAAGTCCTTTGAAAGCAGTTGTATACTGTATATTTTCTGCGAGCAACTAGTTTAGTTTTTATTGCAGTGCTTAACAGCTTTTTAGTATAACCTTCACATTTTTACCTGCTTGTTCTTCCATATGTTTGTTATTAAAAGGATTGTACAGCTTTTTTTTTCCCTCTATACAGTATTACACAGAGCGGGCCCTTACCTCATCTTCTGGAGTCCCCCGCCGGTGCTGTCAAATGCTAATCTCCAGCATGTGGTCCCATAGCAAGTCATGTACTATGGGGGCACACGTGTGGGGATGCTCCTGAGCTGTGTGCGTTCCTAGATCTGACTGATAGAAGCAGGAGCCAATGACTCCAGCTGCTGCCCAAGTCTCCTGAGAGACTAGAAAGAGGGGAGAGAAAACCCCTAACCAAGACAGCACTGGATCAAGAGAGGACTCAAGGAATGCATTAAAGTGGTTGTAAATTTACATAGATGAATTGTACACATTAGGTAAGTTGGGGCATGATGGGGCGGTGATGTCACAAGGGGGTGGGGCCTCTGGGTCACATCACCAGGCGGCCCCGCCCCACGGCTATATAAGTAATGACACACGGCGGCCCTAGCATTACATCGGGAGCAGCGTTAAAAAACAGAGGGAGAAGAGAGGGGAGAATAGGCAGAGGGAGAAGAACCGGAGGATAAAGACATCGCCGGAGGGAGAAGAAATCGGAAGAGACGATGGAGATCCTTTAATAAAATTACTTTATTTTTGACACTTTTTTGGGGGTGAATGGGTAGGGGTACAATGTACCCCATACTCATTCACATAGGGTGGGGGGCCAGGATCTGGGCACCCCTGGGCTGCATGCTCGGAAAAGGGTCTGGTATGGATCTTTGGGGGGGGTTGAGGACTCCACACCATTTTTTTTTGGCATGGGGGTTCCCCTTAAAATCCATATCAGACCAAAGGGTCTAGTATGGTCTTGAGGGAGGAACCCCACGGCAGTTTTTTGTTTTTTTTTCCATTTTAGTGAGGGTTCCTCTTCAAGTTCCTCAGCGCACAAGCCGCACCACAGCAAGTCGGATCATCATGATCCGACTTCAAATCAATGGGCTCTCATAGGGAACAAGTGATTTTGAATAGAGGCAGAGAAACGCTGCTAAAAGTGCATTAACGCCAAAGCAAAAAGCTACTAAAAGCACCTTTTCACTGACACTTTTTCCTGGCGTTCCCAACGCCCTGTGTGCATGACGCCTAAAGGTAAAAAAAAAAAAAATTCTTTTAGAATTAAAGTTAAAGCTCTCTCTCTGTTAACAACTGTCGAGGCAACATATCTGCCATGCAGGGGGGGTTCATTGGTTCATTATTTATTTATTATAAGTACTTATATAGTGCTATCAATTTAGGCAGTGCTTTACATATGTTGCACATTCACATCAGTTCCTGTCCTCAAGGAGCTTATAATGTAATGTAACCTAAAATGCATACATAGGCCAAGTTATACAGCAGGCCATGTCTTTGGGGTGTGGGAGGAAACTTGAGTACCCAGAGAAAACCCACACAGGGAAACAGGGAGAGCATGCAAACTCTGTGCAGGTAGTGCCGTGGTTGGGATTCAAACAGACAACCCCAGTGCTGGCAGGCTGAAGTGCTAACCATTTAGCCACTAAATGGTGGCGCGCAGGCGCACCGAGTATGCTGCTGTTGACGGCGATATGCCGTTAGTGCAGCTCCCATGCACATGCGCAGGAGTGACGTCATTGTGGCTCCAGCCAATCACAGCGCCAGAGCCACGATACCCGGAAAGAAGATGGCCGCTTCGTAGCAGAGGGGACAGCGGTGACATTGCAGGCTCCTGTGTCAGGTAAGTGACACATAATGGGCTACTATGCGATGCATAGTAGCCCATTATGCTTTACCTTTGCAGGGAAACAAAGAGGAAGTAAACCCATCAGGGTTTACTTCCTCTTTAAAAGTCACACTTTAGCAAAACCCACATGATAAATTGCAAGTGGTTTAGGCAACTGGACAGATGGTGAAATAGACTACAGTTATTGCAGAAGGTAGTTAATATAGGCTAGGGTTATTATTCTCTACATCTGCTTTAGTGAAGATTGCCTAGCACAAAGTGTTAATCATACACGACAACCTAAACCTGATCCTTAACAAAATGATGAGTAGATCTTTAAAGGGACTCCAACATCTGACGTTATTAGGACAATATGAATACACGTAGACAAGCACATATTTTCCAATGAAGATAATTCAGTACGTGCTTGTTCTAGTACCATGGAAAGAGGGAACAACTAACTTACAACTTGACGCTGACTTTGAAAGCTTGTGTACACTGTGACAGGTCACTGATCTGGTTTAAAGGATAGGTACCGTATATCATAAATGAAAGAGTAACCAGCAAAACTGTACTCCCAGTTCCCCAGATTCTGCGTCAGCATTTGGTACTAGATACCATGGTGCTCACAGGTTGGCAAGCACGGGGCCCAATGTAGCTTTAACTTCCCAGATGCTGAATTTTCCACACAAACACAAGCCATGGTATATGGTTGGCTCAGGAAGAGATGGCAATAAAGAATGTCAGTTTGCTTGATGCATTTCTCAAGATGAGGACAGATTCTACTATTACTCTCCAAGCCTCCTCTATGTACTTATATATGGCATTTAGCAACGAGGGAGAAATTGCTCTTTAGCATGATTTATAAGGGATGTATCGTATTTTGAGAACTCATCTTGGAAGGGGGTCAGTGGTGGGGAACGTTGGACCTATCCTTTAAACCAGTGGTTCTCAACTCCGGTCCTCAGGGCCCACTAACAGGCCAGGTTTGCAAGATAACTGAAATACATCACAGGTGACATCATTTGCTGCTCAGTGATTGCCGTATTCTAGTCTGCATCTCCCCAAGGTAATACTTAAAATCTGGTCTGTTGGTGGGTCCTGAGGACTGGAGTTGAGAACCACTGCTTTAAACTTACTAGCAATAATGGTCACATTCTGGCCATGCTGTGATGCATATTTATTCTTAATCTTAAAGCTGTACTCCAGGCAAATGGCTAAATACAGATTAAATACATAACATTGAGCAGCTTTACCTTAATGTATTTGTATTTCTGTCCATCCAAGTCTAGGATATACACAGTACAGCCAGGCAGATAACACTATTTTCTGTATTATAGGATATAGACTGTAGAAAGAATAAAGCAGTGTCCTCTTCAACCCTAGCCTAAGGACCGAACAGTAAACAAAAGCAGCAGGCAATGAGTGCATTCCTCTGCTCTCTCCTCCTATCAATCAGCGTGTTCCTTGTAACATGCATTCTGTTTCGTTTGTTTTTATTTACAATTCTCACCCCCATTTCTATCCTGTGACAATACAGAAAATAGGGGTAGGAGAAGCGGTCATCCTGCTTTATCCTCATATCAGCATATTCCTCGCACAACACACCTCATTGCCTACAACACAGGAAAAAGACCCTATAAACCTGATGGCATATACAAGCAAACTGACTATAAGATAAAGTCCTCAGTCATATCAGTTAATGTAAGCATGTTTTGAGGCTGCATCAAGCTGAAAACACATTGCCATGGAGGTGGCAGGACACTTGTCTAACCTGTAAGCCCTTATAGTGTTGTCTGTTTCCCTTCTGGCACATGTCAGTATTTAATCTCACCTTTCATTCTATATCATTTATAAATTTATATCCTTTTACGGTTTGTTTGCATATGCCATCAGGTTTATCTGCACTTGTTTCTCTTTTTTGTTCCCATTATCCTTTTTTGTCTTTAACGCTTTATTCTGGTGACGTGGTTAAACCCAATTAGCTCCTTGTGCTGTTTCTCACTCTCTACACCCCCCTATTTCAGACCTCTGCTGATACCAAATCGCATTTAGGCACTAAAAAAAAACAAAAATAAAAAAAAAAAAAAACACACACACACACTTTGAACCATGTAATTCTATGTTACAAGGATCATGATCACATCATACCTTCCGGTTACAATCTGGCATCACTTACATAACACAAGTGATTCTTGCTCTGTTGTTTATTCACAAATACAGTTCCTAAGCCATACGTTTGGCCAACTGCATGCCTAAGACTACTTTCCTATATGCATATATACCGCCCAAGGGACATTGGGCAGCTTTTTTCAGTTCTCTGATTTAATGTTATAAGGTAACACATTGGCCTTATTGTTCAGTTCACCAATACCACTTTTGAGTTTTACGGTATAGCACTTTCTGTAATAATTCTCTGCAAGAGTTTTTATTTCAGCATCACCCTAAAACTTTAAATACTTTTTTCCTTTATTTTCACCTGGTGATCCAGCCAGTAACACACTTCCAGTCTAAGGGTGTCTCCTCTATTTATGGAGTCACCCATGGATAGACGCACTGTATAGAGAGGGTAGTGTTAGATGGAATAGTTACATGGGTGCTCAACCTTCGTCCCCCCAGCTGTTGCAGAACTACAAGTCCCATGAAGCATTGCAAGCCACTGACAGTTACCAGCATGACTCCCAAAGGCAGAGGCATGATGGGACTTGTAGTTCCACAACAACTGGAGGGGCACAGGTTCAGCACCCATGGTAGTAGTAGATTTAAATGGATTTACCTAAGCGACTAACAATTTAAAACTGAACTCAAGCTAACACCTAAGTAGCTACAGCGAACTTTTTTTTTTATTTTTGGGATAAAGGTTTTACATAAATAACAGCAGATCATTGTAAGCACCCCTCTTAGTGTTAAATGGTTTGTCTCAACCCTCTATTACTTTCTGGACAGCTTGATTTGTAAAGGAAGGTTAAAAAAAAAAAAAAAAAAAAAAAAAAAAAAAAAAAGAAGAAGGAGAGATCAGACTTACTGGACAGATTACAGGTCAAAGTAGGGGGGGGGGGGGGGCGAATGCAGCCATCAAAAGGAATTGGTAAGCTGCAATATATCACATTTCTCTGGGTTTGGTACCACTTTAAGTTTTTATTTAAATTGCTATTACCAGAAACATATTTCCTGGCTATGTAAAAAAATGCCCAGAGGCATGTCCAAGATGGTGCTGAGAGAGGTTGCATAATACAGAGGCTCCTCTATCCAGCTAAAGTCATCTGGCAATAATAGGTGCAAGAACAACTGCCACCCACCTATACACTGTTCCTGCCTCACTAGATGTTTGGATATCTACATTCTCCTCCTACCAATCTATTCTTGCGGTCAGGAATAATAAGCAGGGAAGGATCACGTGACCACAACACAACAGATTACAAATTAAAAAAGGTTGCTGCTTTATTTTTACAATTAAGAAGCAGAATGATTACACATATTTAGAAAACGTAATGCTTGTGAGTTTAATGTCACTTTCACTGTGCTTTAAGCCATACTCTGAAAAATTACCCTCTTGTCTTTAATTTTCCTGAATATTAGCAGTATGCTTCATACTATTCACGCGTTCTCCCGTGCCTACTGCCTCATAGTTGAATATCTGCATGTGAGCTCTAAGGCACTGCTGCCTCTGACGGTTTTATGGGAGTTAAAGTGAGATTCAGTGATGTCACCATTGTACTGCTCTCTGTTCTTGCTGGCTTTGACATGAGCAAGCAAAGCCCTACTTCTACCAAGATGGCTGCCACCATACAAAAGGTACAGTGCAGAGCAAGGCATGGCAAGTCAGTAATGGGGAAAGATCAGTTACAAAAAGACCACAGGCAGAACATTGGACTAGCCTTGTTTGCCCCCCCCCCCCCATTTTTCTGCACAACTTCCAGAATTCACATGCTCTTTAAACATCAGGTTCACAATATTCACCAAACGGCCCTACTCCTGTTCCATTTCCTTTAGGCAAATAAACATGGCTGACCAGCTCTACACAAGTAGAAGGCTTAGACCTAACTAGGAAGGATACCTACCCATCCTCTACTAATCTGTAAGATACATATTAATATAAAAAATGTATCTGATTTTCTGTCCCTGGGTGCCAAACGTGCTACTTTCCATACTATTATCAAGTGTTATCAACTTAAGACAAGAAATTTGTAAGGGCTACCTGCAGTACTCCTCTCCAAGCCACAGGGAAAAGCTTTTCTGCAGTTCACATGGAGGTCTGGGCAGAGACGGTGACACTGCTTGAAACTTCAGTGCAGCAGATGTATATCTGGGAGCATCAAGGAGGTGTTTTTTTTTTTTTTTTTTTTTTACACACACTTGTATAGGAGTTCTACCAAATGATCACAATGGTATGTTTAAACAGACCAAAATATCAATTAAGAAGTTCATTGTTAGACTCTGGTGTGCCTGGGGAGACCCAGAGCTAAACCCAACCATTTAACTGTTTCCCAGGACAAATTACATTCAAGGGGTGCTGTGAATGATAACTGTCACATTGGTTGTGCTCTCTACCAAAACGGTCAAGCCATCAAATGTCTACTGTCATAACTGCAGTACATATTCCAATCCCACACATTCCTGGAATAAGCTCTTTAGGCTATTGGGTGCTGTAGCGACCGCCAGCTGGATACTAGAACCGATGCGATATGTAGATATTCGCCAGCACACCAAGGATCATTAATTTCAGCCAAACGTTTTTTTTATTAAAAAACATATCACATCACAAAACTGTGTAGTGCAATGTTTTGGAGCCATGCAGGACCCCTTCGTCAGGCATGTCATCACATGCCTGATGAAGGGGTCCTGCGTGGCTCCAAAACGTTGAACTACACCATTTTGTGACGTGATCTTTCTTTAATATAAAAACGTTTGGACGAAATTGATGATATCTACATTTGGTGTCATAACTGATACTATGTGCAGCATCAGGGCAGTTGCAGATCAAACAGAGGCTAAGATGGCAGCTTTGTAAAGGAAAAGGGGGGTTTAGTTCCACTTTAACCTGGCTATAAAAAGGCCAGCAAACAGACTCAGATCCGTGGCCTGCCAACTGGCATTCTTATGGCAATGTGAATAAAAAAAAGTGCCAAGAGGTAATTGGTGTGGACAGGCCACAGCTGGACTTTTGTCATAAATGGCCTTGTGTTGGGCAGAGAGGCACGGAGAGGATTATGGGGAGAGATGGGTTAATACTAGTAAAAACAAAAGCGCAGCAGTTTCTGCACATCTTGTCTGACTGCATGTATTACTCATGCCTGCTGCTGTGGAATTGCTCACTTAGTCTTTACCGGTGTCGGGTTCGACTGAGCCTTTGGTGCATTGTTTGCCAAGTGATGTAGAGAGGTTATAGTTCCAACACGGTTTCTCGGTTCATGTTAACAAGGTTATCCTATTCTGTCTATTTTTTAATTTTGTTCTTTGAGCTTGATTTTGCCTTTTGATTAGCCAGTTAGCGATCCGGCCTCCAGCCTCAGACATGGGTCCACCCTAATCCATTACCAGATCTAAGCTTATTCAGAGACAGGTGTTAAAGCGGTGTTCTGCCTGGGGGAGAAAAAAATAAAAAAAATAAAAAATGAAAAGTCAGCAGCTACAAATACTGTAACTGCTGACTTTTAATATAAGGACACGTATCTGTCCAGGGAGCCCGTAACATAGCCGGTTCCCTACTGCACATGTGCGAAGCGTGCTGCGCTAATTGGCCCGGCGGTGGAGGAAGGAGGGCGAAATTCTGAGGGACTGTGCCACGGCCCAGTCTCTCGAAAATGGAGAAGGGTACCTGTCAAAAAACAGGTACTCGTTGCCCCCTGAAAGGTGTCAAATGTGGCACCGGAGGGGGAGGGGGGGGGGGCAGATAAGCTGAAGTACCACTTTTGGGTGGAACTCCACTTTAACTTTAGTATTACACATGTACATGCTTTACCTGTTCCTGTACCACTCCTGCTTGTGTTTATACTAAGAGGTTCTATTTATTTACAGATGGTTTTGGGACAGTGGGATTTTGTGGACATTATGACTGCGTTACTGGAAATGTTTCAATATGACATACTTGCCTGTACTGATGTGTTTACCCTTACCACCTGTCTGGATGCCTGGTTTTTCTGCTTGTGTAGACCGCCATTTTGTATTTTTAATCTACTTTGCAAAAAACTCAGTAAACAACTATACAAAAAATAAAATAAAAATGGCCTCACGTTGGAACTAGGCATATTTTGTGGTGTGACAGGTTTACTGTAAGCAAAACCTGCTAATTAAAGTGACACTAAACTGGTTAAAAAAAAGATTTTTAAAACAGCTTACCTGTAAAATCCTTTTCTTTGAAGTACATCACGGGACACAGAGCCATAGTAGTTGCTATGTGGGTTATAGGCCACCTTCAGGTGATGGACACTGGCACACCCTAAGACAAGAAGTCCACTCCCTATATAACCCCTCCCACTACTGGGAGTACCTCAGTTTTTTGTAGCAAAACAATACATGTGTATACCACAAAGAAGGGAGGAACCTCTGTGTCCCGTGATGTAGTTCAAAGAAAAGGATTTTACAGGTAAGCGGTTTTAAAAATCCTATTTTATTATCGTACATAATGGGACACACAGCCATAGTAGTTACTATGTGGGATGTCCCATAGCAATGCCAAGTGAAGGGAGGGAGACAACAAAAAGTAGGGCACCAAGAGACTAGAGGACTTATACTGCTGCCTGCAGTACACTGCATCCAAAGGCGATATCCTCATGACCTTTTACATCTACTTGATAGAATCTGGTAAATGTATGGACTGAAGACCAAGTTGCGGCCTTACAGATTTGAGCCATGGAGGCTTGGTGATGCACTGCCCAGGAAATACTAACAGCCCTGGTGGAGTGCGCTTTAATATGAAAAGGAGGAATTTTCCTCTTTAAGCCATAAGCATGAACAATCACTTGACGAATCCACTTAGAAATAGTAGATTTCAATGCTGCCTGTCCTCTCTTAGGACCTTCTGGCAACACAAACAAAACATCTGTTTTACGAATCTGAGCAGTCGCCTTCAAGTAGACCTTGACCGCTCTCACCACATCAAGAGAATGTAGTGACCTTTCTTCTGCAGAACGAGGTTCTGGAAAAAATGAAGGCAGAACAATATCCTGGTTTAAATGAAAACCTGACACTACCTTCGGTAGGAAATTAGGATGAGGGCGTAATACAACCTTATCCTTGTGAATAATCAAAATATGGCTCTTTACAAGCAAGAGCAGCCAACTCTGATACCCTTCTTGCAGAAGATATGGCAACCAGAAAGACTAATTTCCTTGTCAAAAGGACCAAGGGAATATGTCGTAGTGGCTCAAAAGGCTGTTTCTGTAACACCGACAGGACTAAATTCAAGTCCCAAGGGTTCAGGGGTGACCTAACTGGAGGATTAATCTACGTTACCCCTGAATAAAGCTACGAACCAGAGAGTGCGAAGCAAGTGGTCATTGAAAAAATACAGATAAGGCCGACACCTGGCCTTTGATTGTACTCAAGGCCAGCATCATTTCTAATCCCATCTGCAGAAATTCAAGGATCCTACCTAGGACATATTTCCTGGGGTGCCAACCCCTGGATTCGCACCAGGAGACACATGCCTTCCAGACTCTAATATATGGACTCTGGAGGCCGGCTTCCTAGCATTAACCAAAGTAGATACTACTGAACCTGACAGCCCACGCTCCTTCAGAATGTGGGTCTCAATAGCCAAACTGTCAAAATTAGCGTTTGCAAGGTAGGATGGGATACCGGACCTTACGAGAGAAGGTCTGGTCGTAGTGGTAGGGTCCATGGGTCCCCTACCATCATCTTTACAATCTCTGCATACCAAGATCTCCTGGGCCACAAGAATCATCGGCTTCCCTTCCTGCTTGATCCTGCGAAGAAGTCACGGAAGCAGCAGAACAGGAGGGAATGCATAAATCAGTGAAAACTGATCACACGGGAAAACCAAGGCATCTCTTCCGCATGCCAGCAGATCCTTTGTCCTTGACACAAAGTTGTTGATCTGTTGTTGATCTTTTTGTTGAACCTGGATGCAAACAAATCCACGTCCGGAATTCCCCATCTTTGACATATTGATAGAAAGATGTCGGGGTGAAGAGACCATTCTCCCGGGAACAACTGCTGGTGATTCAAGTAGTCCGCCTGCCAATTCTCTATTCCTGGAATGAAGACTGCCGATAGGCAAGGTATGTTTTCTGCCCAGGCCAGGATATGATTCACCTCTCTCTGGGCCGCACAACTTCTCGTGCCCCCTTGGTGATTGATATAGGCCACTGCTGTGGCACTGTTGGATTGGATCCAGACAGGACAATTCCATAATCTGAGCATCCAGGCCTTCAGGGCCAGGCGTGCTGCCCGAATCTCTAGAATATTGATGGACAAGGTCATTTCTGATTTGGACCATCTTCCTTGGACAGACTCTTCTTCTAGGACTGCTCCCCAGCCCAGAAGGCTGGCATCCGTGACCACTTTCCAGGTAACTGGTAGAAAGGATTTTCCTTTTTGGAGATTCTTGGTTATCAACCACCAACTGAGGCTTTGACGCACCTGCCAGAGAAATATTGTTTTTAAATAGGAATTCCAACTTCTTATCCATTGGATCCTTAAGCATTTGAGCACTGTCTACCGGACAAGTCAAGTTTTTATGCACAGAGGATATAGCAGCGTCAGTTGCTGGAATCCCCCATTTCTTATTAAACTCTTCCTCCATCGGATAAAGTGTTGAAAACTTTTTTTGAGGAAAAAAAATGTTTTTCTGGGTGTTCCCACTCAGAATACATAAGCTTTTTTAGCAACGAATGGATAGGAAAAGCATGAATAGCTTGTGGAGGCTTCAGTGAAGCCAAAGAAAAAGTGGGCTCATCGACTGACTCTGCTACTGGCAGCAAAAATGTTGAGCGGACCCATTCAGTGAGAGATTATACCATGAATCTTTCAGATGGTGAACCTGATCCTTCAGTATTAGAGTCTTCAGAAGAGGAGTCATCAGCTTCTTTCTGGTCCCCTGAGAGAAATTCATCATCTCTCGCCCCTTGTTCCTCAGTTTGAGGGTCCTTGGTAATGGAAGGGGACCGGTCGCGCTTAGTCCCACTCTGGGATGCGATTAATGCATCAATCTTTTGTTCCAAGCCTAAAATGGTTGAGGAAAAAAACTCTTCAGTAATATATACAGGGGCTGCAGTGTTAAGAGTAGCTGCAACACCCGACAGCCCTGATGGCTCATTCTGACCAGCCATTTCACTCTCAGGGGAGGATGCCATCTTTTTTGAGATGGTTCTAGGCTTTTTTGTGGCTGTAGAAGTCTTTCTATAGCTCTTTTTTGAGGTGTTTTTACCCCGCTTCCGACCACAGCCCAGTGCACAAAGCAGAGGTACTACCAGAACACATCCACTGCTTGAGCAATAGTCCAGCTCTGCCACTGCGATTAATGCTCAGCCTGATGCAATAGTAAATGTGTCAATAGGAAAATGCCTGTGTCACCAAACCTCTTTCATGCCCCTCTTTGCTCTTGTGTCCCCCCATCAGCTTGCAGCAGCAAAAAGGGAGCTTTTAAAAAAAGCACATTCCCGTGCTGGATGTTGGAGGACACCAATGCCGCACTAAGCCCGGCTCCCCTCCGTCGCATTAGGCCCCCTCCTCTTTTTTTTTTAAAAGAAAGAGTTTTCCCGCATGAGCGCGGGCCTCTGAACCTATGGGATCGTTCTGTGAGGGAGGAATGGCGAGGAGGGGACCTGGAAGCCGCTGAGTCTGATCGTTTTTTTTTTTTTTCCTCTCGCCTAACGCTCACCTCGTGAAGAGGGTGAGAGTACAGCCCAGGTGGGGAGTGTCTGGTGAAGAGGAAAACCCCCCAGACTTACTGGAGGTCTGCCTGCTAGTTGGAGAAAAAGAAGCCTGCTGCTCCGGACACCGCGTGATCTCTTGAGGAAGCTACGTGCTCCATACAACCCCCAGTGGTGACACTTAGGCATGACATTTACCAACTAAAGGAGACATTTCATAAGAAAATTAAAACATTTCTTAGAAAACTCCACTTACCCATCCTTCCGCAGGGTTCTCTGTGGTAAAGACCAACAGACCCAATCTTCTCTCTTCACGGTGGGTTCCGTTAAACTTTCAGGAACCGGGGACCCTCTGGGAACCCACAATCCTGGACCTGTAATAGCACCCCGCCAGTAAAAACTTTATGGCCTTAATACCAAAAGTACTGGATCCCGGGGTCAAGCTCTCTAAAAAGAGAAGCGTTACAGGAAATACCTTGTTTCTTCGGACAGGAGGCCCAGGTACCATTCAATTCGGCCTAAAAGACACTTTGAATGGATCCGGCTGCATAGCTAGCCCCAGCAAGGATCAGCACAGCACATCTTCACTTGTGACCAACACCTTAGACACAGGCGAAAAATCTGAGGTACTCCCAGTAGTGGGAGGGGTTATATAGGGAGTGGACTTCTTGTCTTAGGGTGTGCCGGTGTCCATCACCTGAAGGTGGCCTATAACCCACATAGTAACTACTGTGGCTCTGTGTCCTGTGACGTACGATAAGAAAAGAGGATTATATAATAAAAATATACCCCCCCCCAAAGTGTGTATTCTTAACTGCAAAACGTAGCTTTTTTGCTTTCTGCCTTCTTCCAATTTCCAAATCCCTGCTCCAATCCAAATTTCATGTCAAAGGGTAGCCATATTCATTCTCCACAAACTCACTGTATGTAGGAATGTAGCCACCCTCTCCTGTTTGCTCCTGAGATGGACCATGGAATGTGTAGTGTGCATAGAACAATGACCACAATTAACATGCACTACTCATTCCAAAACAAAAGAAAGTGTGGGTGAGGGGGTTCAGGAACTCATGGGAGAACATTACAAAACAGGCAGAAGAACACAGTAAATACATTTTTTGAAAAATAAATTACAAGGTCATTAAGCTGTATGAATTTTTTGGAGAATAAGGATATTGTTTAGGGTCATTTTAAGCAAATTATGATAAATGTTTTCTCCTTTAGAAGAATCTGGATTACCAATTTTGTTTATGCAGGGCATGCAGCTAAGAAAACGTAAATAAGGGTTCCTAAGAATCCTGTACTACAAAAAAAATAAATAAATGAACAAATATACCTTTTCTATTGGTCTGATTATTGAAAGCATCCCAGTGACAAAACACAAGGCTTCAAAGCTTTACAACAAAAGCATCAGTGTACATGAACTGTCAGTAGAATTAGTAATTAAGCAACATACACATAACCAATCATGTCAGCGAAGGGTTGTTTGTAGAAAGCTTCATCTGCCACCCTACAGACAGCAAGAAGTCCAAAAAGAAGGCAAGCAGGCAAGAAAAGAAAGGAGAGAGCATTGAAAAGAAGAAAATATAAAAGACAGCCTTAAACTTGGCAAGAAAGATTAGTGAAAACAGGCGTGAAACAATAACAATACCAGCACAATTAAGATAAAGACAGAGACAGATGTAGGTTATTAAAGTAGAACTCCAGTCAAATTACAAAATTTAAAATCATATGCATAAAACGTAAACCATTTTACCCTGCTACAAAATATCTGTAATCTTGTTTAGCCTCAATTTGAATTGGACCTGTCTCACTAAAGCTGGCCATACATGGATCGAAATGCCTCCAAATTTCGATTAAGGTGTGGCAACTGCGGTTGAACAAAGGTTAATCTGCGCTGTCGGATAAAAGCTGCTCGATTAGCTCTGATCTGTGATCTGATATTCTGAATAGCGGGCAGTCTCCCTGCTGTCAGAATACAATAGCTCAGCAGGGATAATTCACCCATCCACCTTGAATGTGCAAATGAAGGAATATGTTCAGTTTTTAAATTTGTCCCGCTGGCTAAAAAAAAAAAAAAAAAAAAAAAAAAAAAAAAAGTATGGCCAGCTTAACAAGCCAGGTGTGTACACGGCTATTCATTAGGGTAGTTTTGCAGTCTGCCTGGCCAACTGCCTGCTAACTGGAGTACAAATGAGAGTCATCATATATTACAGTAATAGCAATCTGCAAAGCCAGTAATTGTATTAGTAGAATTTTAAGATATAATCATTTAAGAAATACATAGCTTGATTAAAAGCTTCATTTGTCTGGAGTCCTTCTCTGAAATACGGTTAAAATTTAGATGGAATGAAATGTGAACAGAAACATCAAGTGCATTTAGAAAATAAAGGGGAAAAAAACATCACATTTAAATATTACTTTAGTAAAGATTTTCAAGTAAGGTTAGTACAATTTAGTAATGTCCTACTCAGTACGATTTATAAATGTAAAAAATAATAAAGTCCTTAAAACTACTGTCTTTGGAGGCATTATATTAAGCCAGCTCAGGTATTTAGGACTACTGCATATTACAACATGAATCCTACCATTATCAAGACTTTGATTAAATGCTCAGCATGTCCATAGGTGAGCACACACAATCCATACATTTGGCATTCTGATTGTTTCAACCACATCTACTTAAAAGGATACGTTCACCTTTGGAACATGTTCCACACCTTTGCATCATTTATTCAGAGTTCTGGTACCGTTGGCCTCCTGGGCCAATGGCTTGTAGTTCTCAATGAACTTCGAGAGTGCTGGTGCGTTCTCTCGTAGTCGATTGATTCTTCCTGCCATTCGGTAACTGCCTGCTCGTATCAGGAGGTACGGACAGACAGTGTACTGAGAGCCCTCAAAATCTTGGCATTGCCCCTGCAATCTGCTGATCATGGCTGCAATGCCTTATAAGCTGCAGATTTTTAAAAAATGCAAATTTTCTTTTTTACCTGCAAAAAAGATGTGCATTTCTTTATTTTTTATAAAAGGTTAACTTAGCCCTGAATCTTATTCTGCGAGTGCATTTTTTCCATTTTTCAAATTTTAATACATTTTTTTAAGTTTACAGGAAGATAAAACGATTAGACAGTTGTAAAATTTTCATTAGTATTCAATTCAGTTTCACCATGTATGGTGTAACTGAACTTTAATGTTTTCTCTAAAACAAAAAATGTGGTAATTCGATTTGTAGCTTGGATTAAACCACACAAAACAAGTAAGGTATGTGCACCATAGAAAAAAAATATAAAATGGTTCAAAGGTTATAGGGAAAAGATAAAAGGTTATAAAATATAACTGAACCTTGAAGATCTAAAAAGCATAATTCCACTTTGTGAAGAAGTTTTACAGCAGGCTTTAATAACAAATAAGATTTTATAAAAACTATGATTACCGATTATTTGCTTTTGTCTTCTGTAATAACTCATCTTGTCTTATGTACCACTCTTCTAGCTCCTTAGCAGCTTTCTCCTTCCACTCTCCTTCTTGCTTTCGAGAGTTGGCATCTGGACCAGAGAAAATTAGATTCCGTGTTCATATTGTGGTCAGATAAAATGGTAAATTCACAAATGGTTGGTTTGGGTGGATAACAATGAGTGGGTTTTTTAAAACACTCAGGACTGGTTCACACCAGAACGCAGTGTGGAAAAGGCACGCTGCTCCATGCAAGTTTCCCCACACCATGCTCAAACGCACTTTTTTTGCGATCTGCTGCGGATGCCAATGTACTGTTAAATAGCACCCCAAATGCAGATTACAAAACACAAGTGCATTTGGGGGCACCAGATTGCATGGTACCACAATACCATGAGATTAGGTGCAGCACATTTTTAAAAGTAGTGCATGCACTAATTTTTCTGCATTCCAGTCCGATTTGCAGCCCATTGAAATGAAGGGGCTGCAAAACTGCACCGCACGGGAATTGCATAGGAACACATGCCGCAATCCTGGTGTGAATCAGCCCTTAGGGAAAGGTCACCCCAGAGACCACAGCCCAACTCTGCCACCACTAGGGTCACACAATGACTGGTTTGATCCAATGCTAAATGGAACCACCGGTCTACCCACAACTTTAAGGTTAGACCACCAATGCATAAAAAGAGAATCCGATATAAAAATAACTGTACGAACACTCTCAGACTGAGGCTTTTCTTGAACTCCCATACCTCCAACTTAGTCTCATTGCAGGGTTGTTAACCCACTTCGCATCGTTGTTCTAAAACTGCCATGCAGCCCAAAAAAGACAGAATTTTCTTTTTTTTATTTATTTTAAAAAGCAAAGGCTTTCCACACAGACAATTTCTTTAAAATTATGCTTTGCATTTTTGATCTTTTATTGAAAGCTGAAATTAAAGAATGTTGACTATTATAAAGTACAGAGAAGCCATAAAAAAAGAAAAAAAAAAAAAAAAAAAAAAAGTTTCTAAATGCTTCCTGTTTAGATCCCTTTCAAACTGAGGCGCTTTACAGGTGCTACAGCAGTGCGCGCTTACAGGAAGTTAAAAAAACTCCTGCAAGCAGCATCTTTGGAGCGGTGTATACACCGCTCCTGCCCATTGAAATCAAAGGGGCAGCGCGGCTATTTCGCAGGCATAGCGCTGCTGCAGCAGCGCTTTGTGGTGGTTTTAACCCTTTCTCGGCCGCTAGCGGGGGGCTAAAAGCGCCCCCGCTAGCGGACGAATAGTGCCGCAAAATTGATGGTAAAGCGCCGCTAAAAATAGCGGCGCTTTACCGCCGATGCACCCACCGCCCCAGTGTGAAAGAGGCCTGATTTATGATGCTGTTCTCTAGTACAGCTGAAACTCCTCACAAAAAGTGACTTGGCTAAGAAATTTCTACACCTTGACTGGAGTCCACCTGTGGTAAATTAAATTGATTGGACAGGATTTGGAAAGGTACACATCTCTCTATAAAAAGGCCTCACAGCTGACAATGCATACTGTATAACAGCAAATGCCCTGAGGTCAAAGGAACTGCCTGTAGAGCTCAGACAGCATTATTGCATAGCACAGATCTTGGAAAGGCTACAAGAAAAAAAAAAATGGTTTCCAAGAGCACAGTGGCCTCCATAATATGGAAGAAGTTTGGCACACCCAAGACTCATCCAAAAGCTGGCCAACCGGTCAAACTGAGCAATTGGGGGAGAAGGGCCTTAGTAAGAAAGGTGACCAAGAACCCAATGCTCACTCCGATCAAGATCCATAGATCCTCTGTGGCTATGGGACAAGGTTCCAGAAGAACAGCCATCACTGCAACCCTCCACGGATCTGGGCTCTATGGCAGAGTGGCTAGATGGAAGCCTCAAGAACACATGAAAGCCTGCTTGGAGTTTGCAAAACACCTGAATGACCCTCAGACTGAGGAACAAGATTCTCTGGTCTGGTGAAATCACGATTGAACTGTTTGGCCTCAATTCTAAAAACATTATGTCTGGAGGAAACCAGGCACCGCTCATCACCTGCCCAATACCATTCTGACAGTGAAGCATTGTCATGCTGTGAGGGTGCTTTGCAGCAGCAGGGACTGAGAGATTGGTCAGAGTTAAAGCGGTGTGCCACCCAAAAAAAAGCAGCAGCTACACATACTGCAGCTGCTGGCTTTTAACAACAGGACACTTACCTGTCCTGGAGTCCAGCGATGTTGGCACCACAGCTGATGTTTCCATTAGTTGTCGGGTGCTGCCGCCGCCATTGTGGGTAAGGGTACCCAGCAGTGTAGCTGTATGGCTTCACACTGGGAACCCTAAAGCGCATGCGCGAGGCCCCGCTCCTCTCTCCTACTGGCCCGGAGACAGGGAGAGGAGAAAGAGGGAACCCCGCGGTGATGTCACAGTATCCTGTCGTCGCCCCCCCCCCCCTCCCTCCCTGAAAGGTGCCAATTGTGGCACCGGGGGAGAGAGGAGACAAATGAGCGGAAGTTCCACATTTGGGTGGAACTCTGCTTTAAGGCAATGCTGAATGGTGCAAAGTACAGAGATATCCTCAATGAAAACCTGTTCCACAGCTCTCAGGACCTCAGACAGGGCCGAAGGTTCACTTTCCAACATAACACAGAAGTGGCTTAGTGACAACTCTGAATGTCCCAGAGTGGCCTAGCCAGAACCCTGACCTAAACCCTATTGAACATCTCTGGAGAGACCTGAAAATGGCTGTCCAACAGTACCCATTTAACCTGACTGAGCTTGAGAGGATGCAAAGAAAAATGGCAGAAAATCCCTCAATCCAGGTGTATAAAGTTTGCCACGTCATACCCAAAAAGACTTTGGGGGAAAAAAAAAAATTAAAAAAAATACGCATCTAAACAAGTATAGTATTGGGCTACAAAAATTGAAAAGCGAAGGGGGTCTGCAGACCTTATGAATGCACTGTATTTGTTACAACTGTCCATGGTGCAGTGCATCCTCCTGAAGTACCATGAGAAATGGAAGAAACAATATTTCAGGCTATAAACAATATGCTCACCAAGTACTTCTAAACGGCTCCTTTGCTCTTCTCTCCATTTCCGGATGCTTTCTGGTTCTGCTTGCAAACGGTCAGCGTGGGAAATGGCTGAATAACTATCTGTTGGTCCATTACTTTCCTGTTCCAGAGAAAACAAAAATTTCAGCAATAACATTGTGTTGTCTCCAATCACAAATCAGTTTTAGCAGCTCCGATAACAACTAAGATGTCACGGGTTACTGCACACCACAATTTCCTAAAGAATTTCCATGAGTGGGTGGAATAAGGGAAATGGCAGTGCTAATGAGCAACCTCACTGAACAGGATGGTGGCTCTGCTAGAGTTCAACATTAGTAATGCCCACAAATCGGGCTTCTATCTAAGGAGGAGCAGAGAAACTGAAAAGCAAGGAATGCAAAAGGGATTTTCTTCACATTGCAAGAGTGGTTCATTGGAGAAGCTAATTCAGGTATTTAGACACAAATCTATGGACCTGCATTTAAAGTGGATGTAAACCCCCATTCATGAAATCTGACCTGGGCACATATATCTGTAGCGTTTACTTGTCTCTCTCCAAAGCCCTAAGTTGTGTCTTTCTGCTGCTCCAGTCCCCTGTTATCAGCATGAGAACTTTTGACAAGCTCTCCGACACAAGAGATAAAAGCAGCTGGAAATCTGTGTCAGGAAGGGTGCTTAGATAGGTAAACAGAGAGCTTGTCTATTCACAGTACAGCTCTGCAAGTTTCTTTGTTCCTCTGCCTATATGGAGGGGGTGTGCCTTTCCTCAAATCAGCTCTCACACAGTGTATGCCCAGACTCCACATCCACTGCCGAAACAGGAAGAAAAATGTGCACTTTCTAAAGAGTCTAGAAAGCTGAAGACAGCAGTTTTACATGTAAAACTTACGTAGGGAGATTTATTTCAGCTCTGTGTATCATCTGAGGCGGTTCACTTTACTGGGTATAAGAGAGGGTTAACATCCACTTTAATATCTTAATATTTATGAGAGTTCTTTAAGCGGAACTTCGCCCAATAGGGGACGTTCCACTTTTGCTCCAGGTTTTGACAGGTACCCGCTCCCCCACTTGCACTCATATATTCCTCTATCCTTGGGCCAGATTTTTATTTTTGATTTACACAATTTTTGATTTGGAAACTATTCAATTTACTATTTTTTATACAACCATTTAATAATAATAAAATTTATATCTATCTCTATCGATATCTATAGAGATAGAGATAGCGATATCTATAGAGATAGAGATAGCGATATCTATAGAGATAGAGATAGCGATATCTATAGAGATAGAGATAGCGATATCTATAGAGATAGAGATAGCGATATCTATAGAGATAGCGATATCTATAGAGATAGAGATATCGATAGAGATATCTATAGAGATAGAGATATCTATAGAGATAGAGATATCTATAGAGATAGAGATATCTATAGAGATAGAGATATCTATAGAGATAGAGATAGATATTTATATTTTATTGTTTACAGTGTTGATGCCATTTTATGTTTCACACCCTCTGCATATTTTAGCTGTTCCTTTGCATGGCTGTTGATATAGAGTATGCTACAAAGCCTTTTTCTGCATGCACGTGTAGCTAGAAGGGTTAACTTGCCCAGGGTAGAATTAGTGCCATTACATCCAATCACAATAAAACCAAAGTCAGCGCCGACCCCACAACCAACTCTCAAAATGTTCACAGTCTATATAGAAAAAAGTTCTCTTGCTTTAGGTGCTATAGCTCTCTCAAAGATCCACTGGGTGGCGGACTTGATCTGAAATATACAAGGAAAAGAGAGCGCACAGCTGCCCTAGTGTAATTTCATTTTAATGATACAAATGCAAAATCAAACAATTGAGGATTGCACACACAAACATGGGACTTAGATCACATGTACAGCAGGATGTATGTCTCCCTTCCTGGCCTGTATAACTGGGTTGGCTCCCAAGAACGAGTGGTGATGGTATGAGAAGTCACTGCAGACTCTGTTTCCTTGTCTCATTAGGCTGTGTCTGCTGTAGGGCATGCACACGGTACAGCCCCTGGGACAGCCAATACCGTTTGACAGACCAGGAGCGCGGAGTTCACAACAGGAAACACAAGAGGGGAAGGCCTGATATTTAGCAACAACACCCTAAGAAAAGTTTTGAACAGGTGTATTTGCATTATGTTTAATTTAATCAAAACTAGAAATAGTGTTTACCTATACTATTTAAAATATAAAATGTGTAAATTACGTTGTTGCTAAATATCAGGCCCTCCCCTCTTGAATGTGTTTCCTGTTGTGAACTCTGGGCTCCTGGTCTGTCGAACGGTATTGGCTGTCCCGGAGGAGGGGCTGGAGGGTTCATATAAAGACAGGCTAGAGGTGGCAAGGGCATGACCTGAAGGAGGCCACGCCTCCAAAACATGTAGTCTTGGCAACCGTTTTAGTTGCTAAAGAGGAGACATCTCACTCACCTTGTCCTTCCTCTCCAGCCGCGAGTAACGCCATGCAGCACCGGCTGGACCGTGCGCGTGCCCTACAGCAGATACAGTCTGACGAGATGAGTCCACAGTGACTTCTCATACCATCACCACTCGTTCTTGGGAGCCAACCCAGTTATACAGGCCAAGAAGGGAGACATACATCCTTCTGTACATGCGATCTAAGTCCCATGTTTGTGAGTGCAATCCTCTATTGTTTGATTTTGCATTTGTATCATTAAAATGGAATTACACCAGGGCAGCCGTGCGCTCTCTCTTCATCCAATCACATCGGCTTGACAAAGGAAAAGGGCGGCTCCAGAATGTGCACTCCAAGGCGGTTTCACTGCCTGGTTTCAGTCACTTCCTTGTTTCTTACCATTACTTGGCTAGCGCTGGTGATAACAGACCCGTGGAGCACATCTGACAGCTTGAAAATAATTATAAGCGCTGACTTTCATCCTTTTCAGTGAGTTGCCAATTTTCTATTTTATTTTACTAAGGTTTTCAATTGCTACATTTTGTTTGGTGCCCTCTTGTGTTCCCTTTATCCCTATGCAGATACTCACACTGGAATTAACCTTTGATGGCTTATAAAAGGACTGCGTTATCCCTTTCCATAGTTGTACAAGTGGTCCCACGATTGCTATACCTCTGCCTCTATTTATTGCACCATAATCCATTTTAGTTAAAGTTAGAGGGGGTTCAGGTTTATATGCATGGGGTTGCTGCTTCAGGTGCACATCAAAGCTGCTTTGTCCTTTTAAAAACACAGAGTGCTGCCTTTCAATCAAGCAGTGTTTCCTCCAACAGGCAAGGTGAAAACACCAACTACACTGAAAAGTTGCATAGAAGCCTGTCACCTTCCAATATGTGTCAAATACCCTTCACAATAGTTGCCCATTTACCACTTGAGTCCCAGCGCTGTTTTAAAACAACGCTGGGATTAAGGGATTTAGAATACACTTAAGTGATCATCACTCCAAGGAATGAATCGGGAAAAGACATATTATAATATTAAATCACTTCCTGATCTGGATCAGGAAATTCCCCAGGAGCGCTGGCAGGGGAAGCAGCTAATGGAGCACAGGAGAGACATCTAATAGAACCCTGAGGCCTCCTCAAAGAGAACCTGTCATAATCTATATTGTCAAATAAGGGGCTATTAAGTCCCCTATGGAATGGCAAGTTTTTTTTTTTTTTTTTTTTTAAACATTTATGACAAAAAAAGCCCCCCCAAACCCCCAGCTACATAGAAGAATGGCGATTGTCCTACACGTTATATACAACCCTGCATGCCAGAGTGAGAGCAAAAATTCCAGGCCAATTATTCCTGGTTAAGACCCCTTTCACACTGGGGCGTATTTCAGGCGCTTTTGGGCTAAAAATAGCACCTGAAAGTGGTTGTAAACCTTCAGGGACAACTTTCACCTACAGGTAAGCCTAGATTAAGGCTTACCTGTAGGTGCTTGCAATATCTCCTCAACCTACACGGTTTAGGAGATATTTGCAAAAAAGACTGTACCGATGTCTGCGGCGCATGCGCGCTGTAGACAACGGCGCAGGCGCACTGTCCGAGGGCGATCGTGCCATCACTGGCGGCTTGCGCGGGAGTGACGTCATCGCGGCTCCGGCCAGTCACACAGCTGGAGTCCGCGAACACGGAAGTCACTCCAGGAGACATGGCGGCAACGGAGGAGGGGAACGAGGACCGCTGCGGGGGCTTCGATATCAGGTAATTTATAATGAGCTAGTATGCTATGCATACTAGCTCATTATGCCTTTGTCTTTCCTTTTTTCAGAGGGCTTACTTCCTCTTGAAAAACGCCTCCCCCGCAACACCAGTGTGACAGCCCGAGTCCTTTCACACGGGAGCGGTACACTTGCAGGACATTAGAAAAAGTCCTGCAGGCAGCATCTTTCGGGTGGTGCGGGAGCAGTGAAAGAGTTACCTATGGACAATATTTGGTAGTGAAGTTTGTCGCCATTTCACTGGCGCGCACAATTATAGGGCTTGACATATTGAGTATCTGTTTCCTCTGTGCAACCTTATCTTTTATATCTACCAAAAATGAAAAATCTACTTTAGTGTATTTTAAGAAAAATATATGTAATGCGACATAAAAAATTGCAACTACCACCATTTTATTCTCTGGGATCTCTGCTTTCAGAAAACATATTTGAGGGTTTTAAGCATTAGATGACCAGCTGCCGCAGTTATACTGCGGCAGGTTGGCTCGCCTGGGCAAGTCGTCGTAGGTATACGTCAGCCGCTTTAAGACTAAGGGGCCCGCAGCGAGACAATGAAGCCGATGCACATGTCTGGCGGCCGCGATGTTCTCTGGGCGCCCCCGATCGCTCCTGAGAGACACAGACCGGAGGTCTGTCAATGTAAACAGACAGATCCCCGTTCTGTCAGGGGGTGAGGGGACACATCTGTTGTTCAGACCAAGTATGGACAGCGATCAGTCTCCTTCAGAGACTGTACTGTATTCAGCTCAGTACTAATCCATGAAGCTGGGTTAAATATCAAGAGATCAAAAAAAAAAAAAATATATATAATATATATATATATATATATATATATATATATATATATATATATATATATATATATATATATATATATAATGAGATGTGAAGATAACTAAGTTAAGAATGAGACCTACTTAGCAAGGTCTAAACAGATAGGTTTGCTGGTAATTTCAAAGATCACATAAGGGCATTAGGGTGGACAAATATCAGAAGTCGCATGCTAGACACGGAAGCAAACACCATAACATCTATTCAGGGGAAATAGGGCTTCTGGTGGCAAGTACCCTTGCTTTTGGATGGATTTGTCAACAATGAATTCCCGTCACAGTTATTCTTGTATTTGATTGATGTTTTTTTGATTTATGTTTTGTATAGCTGCCTTTTCTGCTTATGGTTGACGCATACATCCCCAGAAGCGAAACATGTTGGGATAATGTATGAATACTCAACCCGCAGCAAACTTTTAATGCAACCACTACCTGGAATTTTTATATCCTGAATGATCTTTAGTGTTTAATCACTCTCTTTCTTAATCAATTCTGGATAATTATAAATAAACTTTTTGTAACTTTTTATTTATTGAGTTTTCCATTGCTATGGTATTATATGATTAAGCACCGCTATAGTCCCATTTTTCTTCTTCCTTTCCAATTATCTACATTCTCTCACCAAAATACTACAGCTGCCACAGGCAAACATATACGATGCTTACAACGTTGCTGGTCTAAAAGGTCTGTTTTTCTTAGCTTTCTAGCCAAGTGGTCACCTTAAGAAGACTAAAAACTAGTTCTATTTTAAACTCTAGGAACAAGCTGTCTGCACTAGGAGTAATAGATGTAATCTACTTATCTCACTAAATGCATCCCTTTGCATCCCCACACCAAAATTACCAGTTACACTTACCAGTAACTACTTTTATAGGAAATCTTCCAGAACGGCACACCTGGTAGGATGATTGTTCCACCTGACAGGAAACACAATCAACACATGAGGGTAAAAGGTCCCTCCCTTCCCCCTGCACCTCAGTTCTGCCAAAGTAATAGGTTATCTTGGTGCTAGGAGGGAAACTTTTCCCGTAGTAATTACATCAACCCAGGGGTGGGAAGTAGGCCTGCCATCCTGGAAGATTTCCTAGAAAAGCAGTTACCGGTAAGTGTAACTGATACATTTTCTCTAGTCATGTTCCAGGACGGCACACCCGAGAAGATGGACAAGAAGTTCAAGGCCTACCTTTGGGCGGGGCTACCGCTTGTAAGCCCTTTCCTTAGGCGATAGCGGTTCCACTCTATGTTTTAGAAAGGTGTCCTGCTTTGCCCATGTGACTGCCTGACAAGTCTGTTCTATTGAGGCTCCAGCTCTTTCTGTCCAAGAGGCCGCAAGAGATCTTGTGGAATGGGCTTTGAGGTCTGCTCATATTAGGAACCCTCCTTGCTCATAAGCTATTCCTATAGTCTGATATACCTAGCCACTGTAGTTCTAGATGCTTGCCCTCCCTTTCTAGGGCTGCTAAATAAAAATCAAAAGGTGACTCGACGTCCTAAAGTCTTATGCCGCGTACACACGGTCGGACTTTCCGACAGGAAATGTTCGACGTGAGCTTGTTGTCGGAAAGTCCGATTGTGTGTATGCTCCATCGAACATTTGCTGTCGGAATTTCTGGCTACAAAATGTTTGAGAGCAGGTTCTCAAATTTTCCGCCAACTTCACTTGTTGTCGGAAAGTCCAATCGTGTGTACACAAGTCCATCGCACAAAAGCGCACGCATGCTCGGAATCAAACAAAGGGAGCACTGGCTACTGAACTTCCTTTTTCTTGGCTCGTCAAACGTGTTGTACGTCACCGCTTTCTCACAATCGGAATTTCCGACAACATTTGTGTGACCGTGTCTATGCAAGACAAGTTTGAGCCAACATCCTTTGGAAAAAAATCCACGGTTTTGTGTTTGGAATGTCCGATCGTGTGTACGCGGCATTACACCCTATCTACGCAAGTCAGTAAACACCTTCTGACATATAGCAAATTAAATTTTTCCTCTCTCGTTTTTCGAGTTTTCACAAAAAGAGGGCAAAATAATCTCGAGATCTATGAAACTGGTAGGCGACCTTGGGAAGATACAGTGGGTCTTGTCTCAGAACCACTCTATTCTCCAGTACCAACAAACAGGGCTCTTTAATTGACCGCGCCTGCAGGTCGCTTACTCTTTTGACTGTAGTGATGACCAGTAAAAAGGCTAATTTAAGCGTCAGAAATGTAACCGAAATTTCTAGTGTTGGTTCGAAAGGTGCTTTCGCCAGCGCCTCCAGGACCAGTGTCAGATTCCACGGCAGGATACTTTTTTTTTTTTTTTTTTACGAGGTCAACCTCTCCCTTGCTAAAAGAAACCTTTTAATCAGAGCCTTTAGCGTGAGCCTCTGGTCCAAAAACAGACAGGGCTGCTATTTGTATTTTTAGGGTGTTCAGGGCAATCCCCTGGACCACCCCGGCCTGCAAAAACTAAAGTACCACTGGTACCGAAGGCCCAGAGATTTTTCTGTCCTGGCACCAGTGTGAAAAAAACATCCAGATCTTTGAGTAGATCTTTCTAGTGACCGGCTCCCTAAGAGGCCTGGGAAAGGACCGGCCCCCTTGCAGAAGGAGATCCTGCCTGGGAGGAAGACGTTGTGGAGGGGGAAGAGACCATTTCCTCAGAGTAGGAAACCATGTCCTTTTTGGCCATCATGGGGCTATCAGGATCAGATTACACTCAATGGGCCAGCTTTTGTAGGACTTAATGCTAATTGTGGGGGGAAAAGGCGTACGCTAGGTAGCAATCCCAGTCCTGTGCTAGAGCATCCACTCCCTCTGATCCCCCCTCTCTGGTGAGAGAAAAAAAAAATTACTCCTTCCTGTTCCCTCTGTGGGCAAAAAGGTCCATCTTTGGAACTCTGAACTGCCAACTTATCTTAAGGAACACGTTTTGGCTTAACCCTCATTCCCCCTGATGGATGGGCCGTCAGCTTAGGAAGTCTGCCACCACATTGGTGGTCCCTTTTATGTGGACTGCCGCTATGGACTGAGGGGTTCCTTCGGCCCAACCTAGAACTTCTAAAACCAGATTTTAGGAGTTTCCTGGACCTTGTCCCAACCTGACAGTTCAGGGAAGAGACATCTGTTATGTTGTCTGAAAGGACTTGAACTTCTAGTCCCCGAATCCTGCCTTTGAATGCCTTCAATGCCTGACCCAACGCCAGGAGCTCCCTCCTGTGGATGGAGGAGGCCCTTGCTTGGGTCGGGGTCCAGGATCCCTGTGCTCAGAGGTCCTCCAAGTGAGCACCCCAACTCCAGGCACTCACGTCGTTCGTAATCTTCACTGGGCCCAGGGACAACCGGATGTGAGCCTGTCTTGACCCAACCACCAATTTAGGGGGGCCTTTACTCTTGCCGGGAAAGAAACCCTCCAGTCCAGTGACTCCGTCTTGATGTCCTAGGAGGATAGCAGGAAAAACTGCAGTTCTGGAATGCAGCTGTGCCCAGGGAACTGTTGGAATGCAAGAGGTCATTAATCCTAGGACTCTCATAACCTGTCTGCGAGAGCAGTCCCTAGGTTCCATTAGTGAGGAAACCGCCATTACCACTTTTGCCCTTTATTCCTCTGGGAGAAAAAGCTGTTGAGTCCTTGTATCCACTAAGTTTTCCAGGAAAGTTTTTATCTGGGATGGTTCTAGAGATGACTTCTCCCGATTCACTATCTAACCTAAGGTCTGAGAATCACTGTCTACATCTGCTCTTACTTGCTCTAGAGACGGACCGTAAATCAGGAGGTCATCTAGATAGGGTTATAAGGGAGACCCCCTGAAGATGCGAGTAAGTCACTGCCTCTGCCAGGACCTTTGTGAATACCCTTGGGCTTGCAGTTAAACCAAAAGGGGAGTGCTCGGAACTGCCAATGCTGTATCTCTTTGCTCGTGAGGACTGCAAATCTTACCAGGGACTGATGTTCCAGGGCAAAAATCGGGACATGGAGGTAAGCGTCCCTTAAATCTATTGGAGCCATGAAGGTATCCTTCAACAGATGTTTGCACACACTGCACATGCTTTCCATCCTGAAGCTCTTTGGTCGCAGAAATTTGTTCAGTTTCCTGGAGGTTTATTATCAGGCAAAATTTCCCTGATGGCTTCTGGACGACAAAGACATGGGAGTAAAATCTCTGGTAGAGCTGTTCCGGTGGTATGGGGACGATTACCTCCTGATCCTCCAGATCCTGCAAGTTGCCTAGCAAGCCTGCTACTCCTAAAGGATCCTTGGGTGGATGGGTCAGTATACTTTTCTGTGGGAGGGGAGAGAAGTTCCAATCAATTGCCTTCTATTAGAATCTGCAAGATACAGGGGCTCTCAGAGATCTTCCTCCACTGTGGAACAAAGTTAGAAAGTCTACCCCCTACCCTGACACTGGCATCACTTGGACTGCTTGTTGGTGTATTTGGGTCCGGAAAAGAGCAGACCACCCTTCTGTCTGTTCTTTGCCTTCTCCCCACCTTCTGTTCGAGTCATTTTTGGCCTTGAATTGGCCCTGGTTAAGGGGGGCCCACGAAAAAACTTCCTGCTTTTCTCTTTCCTGGTCCTTACCGGGAAATTTTTCCCTTTTTCCACAGATTGTGAAAGGACCTGATCCAGGCCAGGCCCAAAGAGCAGGGAGCCCTCAAAAGGGCAACCCGCAGAGCCGTGACCTGGACATATGATCCCCTACCCACGACTTAACCCAGATGGCCCACCCTGCAGAGTTAAGGAGGGGTGCCATGGTCCAAACAGTTTCTACTGCCGCATCTGCTAAGTATGCCAGAGGCTTACTCACTAATTCTAGAGAGCCTGTGACTTCCTTTGAATTATTCCCCCTAGTAACATGGCTGGAGAATCTGTGTAGCCAAGCATCCACCTTCCTTGCTACGCAGGCTGACGCCAAAGCAGGAGCCATGGCTGCCGCATTGGCATCCCATGCTCTTTGCAGTAGTGTTTTGGCCCTTCTGTCCATTTGGTCCTTTATGTTACCCAAGTCCTCGAAGGACAAATCAGATTTCTTCGAAAACTGTGAAAGGGCTGCATCCAATTTGGTGGTCTTGAAGAATTACTTCTCTTCTTCCCCAAATGGAAACCTCCTTTTCCAGGTCTTGAGTTTAAGGACTTTTCTCTCTGGGTCCTTCCACTCTCTCAAAATAACCTGAGGGCCCGGTGGACCAGGAATACTTTGGACTGAGGTTTCCCTAATCTCCTGTACATCTTATTCCGGGCTGGCACCTGAGTTGGAGGCTCTGGGATGTCCTCAGAGGCATAAATTGCCCTGAGTAGCTCCTCCATGTCTTCCACGGGAAAGAGGCGTTTATTGTGCCTGCGAAACTCACTGTCCTGGCTTTCTGACTCTGAATTTTCTCCCTCAAAGGAGCTTTGGTCTAACTCCCCAAGGTCCTAAAACGCCTCTACCCCAGATGTGAGAGGGGAGGGAGGTCTCTGCGGGGTTCTCAGTCTTCTGTCGGATGTACCCCCTTAGGAGGAGGTACCGTCCTTAGAAGACAGAGTCTCTCTGCCACTAGCGCTAGGCCCTTCTTTAGATGCGATCAATGCCTTCAGAGCAAGCATCTCTGACTGTACTGAGAGGAAGTCCCTCATTACTGCTGAGGTTTCCTTGCCTGGCAGTTTATGGATGCATCTATAGCAAAAAGGTTTCACATGATCCTGTGGGATCATTTCATTACGATACCCACACCTTTTTGCTCAAGAGGGACCTGTGGGCCCCTTGAGCAAATCCACTGGGTACTAGGGAGATAAAAGAAAAAACAGTACCCCATAGATCTAACAGGCTGTACATCAATCTCCTGCCCCCCACCAGGGGTGTGGGTAAGACCACCCTTACCCCACCACTTGCCAAGCAGAGGAAGACTCACAACCCGTGGCCTCCTCCTGGGCTGTAACCACCGCTGTACCCTCTTCTCTCTCCAATTTCGGTCACAACCGACTCTGCTGTGGGTGGTCTGGAACATGAGAGGGACTCGTGGGACCTCCGCCTTGCTCCTCCGGATTTATATGGGTCTCACTGCACTGTCTGGTGCCATTTTGCTGGAGCCCCGCCACCGGAAATTAATTCGACCTCTAGCGTGAGGCCTTGGGTCGGGCGGGGCAGATGGGAAAGACGTCGGCTCCACCATTTTGGCGTGGACGGGCTCCGGAAGTGATGCCGCCCAGAAAGGGAACCGACGCAATCTTGCTCCACCCGGCCAGAACGCTCTCTTTCTCCCTCCAGGAGTGTTTCCACCATCCTTCCGGGGACCCACGCTGGCTGGGGGGGGGGGGGGGGGTTAGGGGTAGCTGCCATCCGCCCCTCCCTCCCGCCCTGGACTCCAGCCGACCCTCCGGTTCCTTCAGCCCCCAACAATACCTGACCTGGATGGTTAACCCACAGGAGCTCCGGGACACCCCTCTGTTCCTGGGAAGCTCCTCGGGGCCCCCTGAGATGAACTCGCAGCCTTCCCTGGCATTGGTGTGCTTTCCTGTCAGGTGGACCAGTCATCTCTCAGGTGTGCTTCCTGGAAGATGACTTCTTTGTTCACAGAATATCTTATTGCACTTATGAAAAGGACATCAGCCGCACAAAGATGTATATGTACAATATTGCAGTGATTGCAATGTAAAGGGCACTGTAGATAATGCTGACTAATGAATGCCTATGATAGGTCACCATCAATAAAAAGGCATAGTACAGAAATGTATTTTACCTGATAAAAGTCACCATTCATAACAGCATCTGCAAAACAGCAAACAAGAGGATTTAAAAGATAGATATGTTGACCAACATATTACAGAATCGCATTTATTGAATTTAGTGAATTTAGTGAAATGCATTGGGTTGCCATTCACAGTGTGGCTGGGCCATAATAAATAAAACTATAGCTAAAAAGACAACATTTTTTTTTTTTAAATTGGTTTGAGCTGGGCTTTAAAATGTATTCAAATTTCAAAGAATACTGCTATACACACCATGTCCAGTTTATTGTAATCTGAAGTGGAACTAAAGTAGATAAGTAGGTGTGTGTAAATAAATATATATATATATATATATATATATATGTATGGTCGACCGATATTTGGCTTTTTTTACTTAATCGGCATTAGCCAATTGTGCTGATAAAAAAAGCAGATTAGAACTTGGGACTTGCAAATGACTTCTGTAATAGAAGTCAATGCAAGTTTCCTGGAGTTATCTGTGGAGGGGATTCTCTCCTCCCTGGGCAGCCTGCCAAGTCTGATAAGAAGATACATTGTATCTTTTCAGGTTCTTTTATCAATAGACTGAACTCTGTGTGTAGAAGTTCTCAGTTTAACCATAAAGACTCAATCTTTTCTGATACTTGTTGCTTACAAGTAAAAATCCTGTATTTTCTGCTAGAAAATCACTTAGAACCCCCAAACATACATATACACACACATATATATATATATATATATATATATATATATATATATATATATATATATATATATATATATATATATACACATATACATACACACACATACATATATACATATACATATATATATTTTTAGCAGAGACCCTAGGGAATAAAATAGCGGTTGTTGCAATATTTTATGTCACACGGTATTTGCGCAGCGGTCTTTCAAAACGCAATTTTTTAAAAAAAAATTAATGAAATAAAAAAAAAATAAGCAGTAAAGTAAGCTCGTTTTTTTTCGTCCAAAAGTTTTGATTACCTGTTTTTGTGTATTTAATATTTAAGATTAAAAAAAAAAATTACTATATCTAAATTATACATACAAGTGAACTGATTGGAGGTTTGTTTTGTTTAATAAATGTTTAAATGTAAAAAATTTTCTGTATCACTTATTACTTAAGGTTGCTTTCACACTGGAGCGGGCATGTGTTGACGGTAAAACGCTGTTAGTTTTAGCGGCGTTTTACCGTAATTTTAGCGGCGCTATTCGGCTGCTAGCGGGGCACTTATAACCCAGCTAGCGGCCAAGGAAGGGGTTAAATGCGCCCATGAAGCGCTGCTGCCGAAACGCTTTGCAGGCGCTTCGGCAGCGGTGCACATTCATTTCAATGGGCAGGAGTGATGGAGCAGCGGTATACACCGGTCCAAAGATGCTGCCCTGCAGGACTTTTTTTTTAACATCCTGCCAGCGCATCGCCTCAGTGTGAAAGCACTCGGGCTTTCACACTGAGACTGCAGGGGAGCCGTTTTGCAGGCACTTTACAGGCGCAATTTTTAGCCCAAAAAACGCCCCAGTGTGAAAGGGGTCTAACTGTTAGATTTTATGAGATGAAGGGGGAAAAAAGAAAAAAAAAAAAAAAAAAAAAAAAAAATCGGCCTAATATATCGGCCCAAAAAAAAAAAAAAAAAAAAAATCAGCATCATATATCAGCCACCGCGATTTCTAAATATCGGCATCGGCCAGAGAAAAACCCATATCTGTCGACCTGAGAGAGAGAGAGAGAGAGAGAGAGAGAGAGAGAGAGAGAGAGAGAGAGAGAGAGAGAGAGAGAGAGAGAGAGAGAGAGAGAGAGAGAGAGAGAGAGAGAGAGAGAGAGAGAGAGAGAGAGAGAGAGAGAGAGAGAGAGAGAGAGAGAGAGAGAGAGAGAGAGAGAGAGAGAGAGAGAGAGAGAGAGATACACACATACACAGTATTTTACAAAAGTGAGTACACCCCTCATGTTTTTGTAAATTTTATTATCTTTTCATGCAACACCGAAGAAATTACATTTTGCTACAATGTAAAGTAGTGAGCGTACAGCTTGTATAACAGTGTAAATTTGCTGTCCCCTCAAAATAACTCGACACACAGCCATTAATGTCTAAACCACTTGCAACAAAAGTAAGTACACCCTAAGTGAAAATGTCCAAATTTGGCCCGATTAGCCATTTTTCCTCCCCAGTGTCATGTGACTCGTTAGTTTTACAAGGTCTCAGGTGTGTTAAATTAGGTGTTATCGCTCTCACTCTCACTCTCTCATACTGGTCACTGGAAGTTCAACATGGCGCCTCATGGCAAAGAACTCTGAGGATCTGAAAAAAAGAAGTGTTGCTCTACATAAAGATGGCCTAGGCTACAAGAAGATTGCCAAGACCCTGAAACTGAGCTGCCGCACGGTGGCCAAGACCATACAGTGGTTTAACAGGACAGGTTCCACTCAGAACAGGACTTACCATGGTCGACCAAAGAAGTTGAGTGCATGTGCTCAGTGTCAAATCCAGAGGTTGTCTTTGGGAAATAAACATATGAGTGCTGCCAGCATAGCTGCAGAGGTTGAAGGGGTGGGGGTCAGCCTGTCAGTGCTCAGACCATAGGCCGCACGCTGCATCAAATTGGTCTGCATGGCTGTTGTCCCAGAAGGAAGCCTCTTCTAAAGATGATGCACAAGAAAGCCGGCAAAACAGTTTGCTAAAGACAAGCAGACTAAGAACATGGATTACTGGAACCATGTCCTGTGGTCTGATGAGAGCAAGATAAACTTATTTGGTTCAGATGGTGTCAAGCATGTGTGGCGGCAACCACAAGTGTGTCTTGCCTACAGTTAAGCATAGTGGTGGGAGCGTCATGGTCTGGGGCTGCATGAGTGCTGCCAGCACTGGGGAGCTACAGTTCATTGAGGAAACCATGAATACCAACATGTACTGTGATGTGACATACTGAAGCAGAGCATGATCAACTCCCTTCGGAGACTGGGCGCAGGGCAGTATTCCAACATAACGACCACTGCCTTGCTAAAGAAACTGAGGGTAAAGGTGATGGAGTGGCCAATCATGTCTCCAGACCTAAACCCTATTGAGCATCTATGGGGCATACTCAAAACGGAAGGTGGATGCGCGCAAGGTCTCCAACAACAACCAGCTCAGTGATGTCGTCATGGAAGAGGACTCCAGTGGCAACCTGTGAAGCTCTGGTGAACTCCATGCCCAAGTGGGTTAAGGCAGTGCTGGAAAGAATGGTGGCCACACAAAATATTGACACTTTGGGCACAAGCTGGACATTTTTAATTAGGGGTGTACTCACTCTTGTTACCAGCGGTTTAGACATTAATGGTTGTGTGTCGAGTTATTTTGAGGGGACAGCAAATTTACACTGTTCTACAAGCTGTATACTCACTACTTTACATTGTAGCAAAGTGTCATTTTCAGTGTTGTCACATGAAAAAAAAAATATATAATAAAATATTGTGAGGGGTGTACTCACTTTTGTGAGATACTGCGTATGAGATAATTAAAACATGCTATAATATATATATATATATATATATATATATATATATATATATATATATATATATATATATATATGTTTGGGGGTTCTAAGTGATTTTCTAGCAGAAAATACAGGATTTTTACTTGTAAGCAACAAGTATCAGAAAAGATTGAGTCTTTAAATGGTTAAACTGAGAACTTCTACACACAGAGTTCAGTCTATTGATAAAAGAACCTGAAAAGATACAATGTATCTTCTTATCAGACTTGGCAGGCTGCCCAGGGAGGAGAGAATCCCCTCCACAGATAACTCCAGGAAACTTGCATTGACTTCTATTACAGAAGTCATTTGCAAGTCCCAAGTTCTAATCTGCTTTTTTTATCAGCACAATTGGCTAATGCCGATTAAGTAAAAAAAGCCAAATATCGGTCGACCACATACATACATATATATATATATATATATATATATATATATATATATATATATATATATATATATATATATATATATATATATATACACACACACACACACACCTACTTAACACATACACACACACACTATACAGTCCCTGACAAAAGTCTTGTCGCTTCTCTATTTTGTAGAAACTCCTGCCATTAACCTGACTTTTAATTAATCAATTGGTGTTAGAAATAGCTCATATGAAAAGCTAAAGCCCTCCCAAATGATGTTTAATGCACTGAAATAAATTAGTTTCACTGAAAAAAGATCATTTAATCAAGACAGGTCAAATTTTGGCAAGACAAAAGTTTTGTCGCCTATACAGAAATTGAACAACTTTACTGAAAATCCAAAAATATGTCAGCAAATTAAGTAGTGGTGCTGTGAGATCAAAATGTAATATCTTGTATGACTTCCATGAGCTTGAAGGACAGCATCCATGCGGCTTGGCAAGGATTCATACAATTTATTAATGAAGTCATCAGGAATAGCAAAGAAAACAGTCTTGCATGCCTCCCAGAGTTCATCAATATTCTTTGGTTTCGTCTTCCACGCTTTATCTTTCATCCTACACCACATGTGCTCAATGATGTTCATGTCTGGTGACTGGGCTGGCCAATCCTGGAGCATCTTGATCTTCTTTGGCTTAAGGAACTTTGATGTGGAGATGGAAGCATGCGATGGAGCACCATCCTGCTGCAAAATTTGGCCTTTTTTATGGTTGGGAATATAAGAGGTAGCCAAGATTTCTTGGTATTTTAGACTATTGATGTTGCCTTCCACCCTGCAGATCCCTCGCACAGCCCCATACTGGATGTAACCCCAGACCATGATTTTGCCTCCACCAAACTTCACTGTTTTCTGGGTAAATCTTGGCTCCATGCGGGTTCCAGTAGGTCTCCTGCAATATTTGCGGCGACTGTGGTGTAATTCAACAGAAGATTCATCTGAAAAATCCACCTTCTGCCACTTTTCCAGAGTGCATCCTTTTAGCAGGCTGTAACCCTTGGCAAATGCCACACGGTTTTTCAACTGTCTTTTGTTTAGCACTGGCTTATGGGCACTGATTCGACCATCGAGGCCATTTCGAGACAGAATCCGACAAACTGTTCTGGTTGACACAGGGACTTCAGGTGACCAGGTCTCGTGGAGCTCAGCTGCAGTGGAAAATGGGCTGGCCTTGGATTTTCGAGTCACAAAACGGTCCTCTCGAGCAGTTGTCTTGCAGGGTCAGCCTGACCTGGCCTTGTCCAAAACGTCTCCAGTCTCTTCAAATCTTTTTTTTATCCTCTGAACTTGACGCTGAGACACATTGATGGTGTCTGCCACATCAGCAGTGGATCTGGTCTTCAGCCTCTTGATAATCAACACTTTAGTCTCCAGGTGAATCTTAGGCATGTTTGCAGAGGTCTAGTTGCAGTTGAGAAGGTCTAGTGTACTGGTGTTCTTTTTATACACACCTGAGACCTAATTGATCCATTATTAGTCACAGGTGAAGCTCATATAACAAGGCGACAACACTTAAGTCTTGGCAAAAATTGACTCAATGGGCTTTACCAAGCTGTGAATATTAGAATACTTTTTGTCAGTTTCGTTTTGCACTGAAACATTATTACAAAAGCTGTTGGGATTAAAATGACCCATTTTTTGTAACAAAATCTTGATTAGAAATTTCAATTTGTACACAAGCGACAAGACTTTTGTCAGTGACTGTAATATATATATATATATATATATATATATATATATATATATATATATATATATATATATATATATATATATATATATATACACACACACACACATATACATATATATATATATATATACACACACACACAGTCTCTTTATTGCAGAAAAGACCTGCACTCCCTACACTATAAAAAAAAGAGCAAGTGCATTGACCTTGCACATTAAATAGTAAGAGCAATAAAACAAAAGTAATGCACTGACATTTGGGTAGAAGTAAGCACGCATCAAGAAATCAATAAACAGCCGGGAAAGAATCCTTTACCACTCCTGCAATGGCAGCTAGCTGGGTAGAATATCAGCACGGTCAGTTCAGCCTCAGAAGCCTATTTTCAAGACAGAAGCACTCCCGCACCTGTCTGTATGGGTTGGGATCTATGCCTCAATGCAGAGCAGCTGAGCCAGCTAACAATAGAAGCAGCTTAGGGATGGTCTATTTTATAAGACACTTAAAATAGGTTACAGCAAAAAATTGTGGCACAGCCGCCTGCAGCGCGGACCGTGCTCTCCGACGTTACTCTGAAGGAGCCAGTTGTAACGTCGGACAGCACGGTCCACACTGCAGGCGGTCGTGCCACAATTTTTTGCTGTGACATTTTTTAAGTGCCTTATAAAATAAATAGATTTTTTATCAAAAGATAACGCACTATTAGTCTTCCTCTAATTTTGTGTCAACCATCATAAACTGTTAACCAGGGAACCACTTGAGCCCTTTGAGGAAGGTAAAGAGGAATGCATTTCATCAGCCGCAGATACGAGTGTCCATGCTTACTCATCCATTCGGGTCTGCTGGGAGCTGTTGTCCACCATGAATCTCTGAGATTTGGTAGATGGAGGAATGCATCCCTAAGCTGTGGATCAGCACACACGCACACACACACACGCTTGTGACCTATGTGGGTCTGGTAAGCAGCCAAATGTATTACTTTTAAGCAGTGTGGTGTCTTCATACTAAAGGGACCACACACCTTGGGATCGGCATCTGTTCAATTTGGGACTCACTAGATAATTGGATGTGTTCTCAATTCAGCTCATTCACTCTGCTGAATTTGGATTTGCTTTCACATAGACTTTTTGGAACCTGAGAGAGACTGCTGATATATATTTACTCTCGTCAGTTTTTTTTTTTTTTCCCCATTTTTAGATTATATACACGTTATGTTTGAATTGCATTGTTTATATTTTTTGATTATGCACATACAGTCTTAAGATATTTTGCTTATCCACATGTGTTAAAGGTCAATCTAGACCACACACCTGTTTCCAATTTACCCATTGTGTTCACATTGGGCAACATTATTGTGCATTATATTTTATACCACTGTGGGTTTTCCCACCCTTTAGACCTCTTTCACACTGGGGCTTTTTTCTGGCGCTTTAGCGTTAAAAAAAAGCGCCTGAAAGAAGCCCCATCTGCAATCCCAACGTGAAAGCCCGAGCCCTTTCACACTGCCAGCACCCGAAAAACGCTGGTAAAGCGCCGCTTAAGACCCCTTTCACACTGGGGCATTTTTCGGGCGCTGGCAGTATGAAAGGGCTCAGGATAGAATCACCTTACAATATCAATCACTTTTCATTCCTGGTATTCAGGTGCAGCAGACTTGCATTGTATAGGGTCTAGAGAGCCTTCAGGTCCACCAATTATTTGGATCTATCAAATCTATATCACCCTCTACCAAAGATGTGTTAGAACTCTTGGTGTTGTGGATACCATAGAAACATTTGACAGTTAAGTCTCAAATGAGATTATGGAGATCCAGTGGTTATATAATGCAGACGGTTCCGGTAGTAGTCCACACGGACACTCCGGCCTCAGTGCAACTTGTGCTTCCTCCCTGCTGCTGTACCTATCACACAGACGACACAATGATGGGGAGTTTTGTATTTGAAGGGAGACTGAGCCTGGCATGGATTCACAGACACTAGTTTCTCATCCGGTCCACCCCCTTGTGACTGATAGCACAAGGGTGGGTCCTTAGCTAATAGTCAGCTTGCTATTGTCTATAGAATCTGCGCACTGCCAACTACAAGACAAAAGCAGAGCTGATGGGGAATGTCTCAGCTTCCCTATCAGGTTCCAACCACTAGACCGTCACTTGCTGCTAGGAGTCCTAAACAGCCAGTGACAGGTAGAGGGCAGTGGCAGCAAATATGCCACTCTGCCTGTCTCTGTACACAGACTTAAAGCGGAGCTCCACCTTAAAAAAAAAAAAAAAAAATTAAAAGCCAGCATCTACAAAATATTGCAGTTGCTGACTTTTAATAAATGGACACTTACCTGTCCCAGGGTCCAGCGATGTCAGCAGCCGAAGCCGACTGATCATCTCTCGACTGCCCCCGCCGCCATCCTCAGTCAGGGAATCAGGAAGTGAAGCGATGCAGCTTCACTGCCCGGTTCCCTACTGCGCATGCGCAAGACACGCTGCGCTTCTTCACTGGTCCCCATTGTGTTCCCAGTTCCCAGAACACAACGGGGGGGGATAGTCGCTATCTGCGACTATTCTGCAGCTATCTATGCCCGGAAGTGGGTGTAGATACCTGTATTAGACAGGTATCTGACCCCCCCCCCCCCTGTAAGGTGCCAATTGTGGCACGGGAGGGGGAGGAATCCGATGAGCGGAAGTTCCACTTTAGGGTGGAACTCCGCTTTAAAGTGGATGTAAACCAGATTCGTGAAAATTTGAGCTGGGCACATATCTGTAGTGTTTTCTTATATCTCTTCAAAGCACTATGTCCCGTAGTGGTCTCCTGCTCCGTTCTTCTGTTATCAGCCTGATAACTCCTGACAAGTTCTCTGTCACATATGATAAAAGGCAGCCTGAGTTTTTGTTGGCTAGGATGCAATAAAATAGATTAGCATAGCCCTGATCTATTCAAGATCAGCTCTGAAAGTCTCTACCTATGGAGGAGAGGGTGTGTGCGCCTTTCCTCCAATCAGCTGTCTTGGCTGTATTCCCAGACTTCACTGCAGTGTTGAACAGGAAGAGAAAATTTCCTAACATGATCTGAACTTTCTGAACAGTATATAAAAGATGAAGACAGCAGATATACTGTGGGGACGTAAAGTATTCAGACACCCTTAAATTTTTCACTCTGTTATATTGCAGCCATTTGCTAAAATCATTTAAGTTATTTTTTTTCCTCATTAATGTACACACAGCACCCCATATTGACAGAAAAACACAGAATTGTTGACATTTTTGCAGATTTATTAAAAAAGAAAAACTGAAATACCACAAGGTCCTAAGTATTCAGACCCTTTGCTCAGTATTTAGTAGAAGCACCCTTTTGATCTAATACAGCCATGAGTCTTTTTGGGAAAGATGCAACAAGTCTTTCACACCTGGATTTGGGGATCCTCTGTAAACGTTGGTGGACAGCAATTTTTAGGTCTCTCCAGAGATGCTCAATTGGGTTAAAGTCAGGGCTCTGGCTGGGCCATTCACAAACAGTCACAGAGTTGCTGTGAAGCCACTCCTTCGTTATTTTAGCTGTGTGCTTAGGGTCATTGTCTTGTTGGAAGGTAAATCTTCGGCCCAGTCTGAGGTTCTGAGCACTCTGCAGAAGGGGATATCCCTGTACTTGGCCGCATTCCTCCTTCCCTCGATTGCAACCAGTCGTCCTGTCCCTGCAGCTGTAAAACACCCCCACAGCATGATGCTGCCACCACCATGCTTCACTGTTGGGACCGTATTGGACAGGTGATGAGCAGTGCCTGGTTTTCTCCACACATACCGCTTAGAATTAAGCCCAAAAAGTTCTATTTTGGTCTCATTAGACCAGAGAATCTTATTTCCCACCATCTTGGAGTTCTTCAGGTGTTTTTTTTTAGCAAACTCCATGCGGGCTTTCATGTGTCTTGCACTGAGGAGAGGCTTCCGTCGGGCCACTCTGCCATAAAGCCCCGACTGGTGGAGGGCTGCAGTGATGGTTGACTTTCTATAACTTTCTCCCGACTGCATCTCTGGAGCTCAGCCACAGTGATCTTTGGGTTCTTCTTTACTTCTCACCAAGGCTCTTCTCCCCTGATTGCTCAGTTTGGCCGGATGGCCAACTCTAGGAAGGGTTCTGGTTGTCCCAAACGTCTTCCATTTAAGGATTATGGAGGCCACTGTGCTCTTAGGGACCTTAAGTGCAGCAGAAATTTTTTTGTAACCTTGGCCAGATCTGTGCCTTGCCACAATTCTGTCTCTGAGCTCTTCAGGCAGTTCCTTTGACCTCATGATTCTCATTTGCTCTGACATGCACTGTGAGCTGTAAGGTCTTATATAGACAGGTGTGTGGCTTTCCTAATCAAGTCCAATCAGTATAATCAAACACAGCTGGACTCAAATGAAGGTGTAGAACCATCTCAAGGATGATCAGAAGAAATGGACAGCACCTGAATTAAATATATGAGTGTCACAGCAAACGGTCTGAATACTTAGGACCAAGTGATATTTCAGTTTTTCTTTTTTTAAAAATTTGCAAAAATGTCAACAATTCTGTGTTTTTCTGTCAATATGGGGTGCTGTGTGTACATTAATGAGGAAAAAAAATTACCTTAAATGATTTTAGCAAATGGCTGCAATATAAAAAAAGAGTGAAAAATTTAAGGGGGTCTGAATACTTTCCGTCCCCACTGTACATGTAAAAAAAAAAACTTATGTAGGGAGGGCTTTCACACTGGTGCGGTGCATTGGCAGGACGGTAAAAAAAAAAAAAAAAAGTCCTGCTAGCAGCATCTTTGGAGCGGTACACACCGCTCCTGCCCATTGAAATCAATGGGGCAGCGCGGCTATACCACCAGCATAGCGCTGCTGCAGTGGTTTTAACGAAAACCGCCGCTAAAACGACGGTAAAGCTAAAAATAGCGCCATTTTACCGCCGGTGCCCGCACCGCCCCAGTGTGAAAGGGCTCTAATAGCGCCACTTAAGAACTACTTGACTTTACCTCACGAGTCAGTATCGTTACTGAAATGGGCAGTAGGGATTTTTTAATCTAGCGCAGACTATTTGAAAGGGTCATTGTGCCAGAAAACTTAGTAGTGCTTTAATGAATTCCACAAAATGATTCAGAAAGTACTGAAAACCAGGGGATCAGTAACAGAAATGCAGCTAGCTTTTTCAGGAGAGAAGGAGGCCAGGAACTGCAGGTTATACATTTCTCCTGCTACAGGTACAAAAAAAACACTTTATTCTGTCTGATTTGGAACACCAGCTAATCTGAAATTTAGCAGCAGTCCTAAACTCACAAATAGACTATACATCAGTGGCTCTCAACTCCAGTCCTCAGGACCCACCAACAGGCCAGATTTTAAGTATTATCTTGGGGAGATGCAGACTAGAATACTGTAATCACTGAGCAGCAAATGATATCACCTGTGATGTATTTCAGTTATCTTGCAAACCTGGACTGTTAGTGGGTCCTGAGGACAGGAGTTGAGAACCACTGCTATACATGATGAGGCTAAGGCCTCATGCATACTAGGCTCTTCTAAGCGCTTTTCTCCTGACAGGAGAAAAGCAATGTTAAAAAGGCACCTAAAGCCACGAATTCTAAATGAGTTTACAAGAGTTTAAGAGTGTCAAGTGTTTGGGCGTTGATTTAATTGGCAAGAGTATTCCTTTATTCTGGCCGTCAAAATGAATGAGCGCTTGCGTTTAGGTGCGTCAGGCATTTGTTTCTGCCCAAATGTTCCCCTACTGAAAGTTTATTTGGCTGCATTCAGATTTCTGCTCCTAAACGCCTATGTGTGCATGGACGTATAACAGGGGTAGGCAACCTCGGTCCTCCAGCTGTTTTGAAACTACAAGTCCCATGAGACATTGCAGGACCCTGAAAATCACAGGCATGACGGGATTTGTAGTGTCACCACAGCTGGAGTGCCAAGGTTGCCTACCCCTAACATATAGGCTAACACGGAGGGGCGTTTAGGGGCAGAAAAGGAAAACGTCAGACGCCTGTAAAACAAGCGCTTAACAGCTGTAGCGTGCACAAGTCCTAACGGTTTATAACCTTTTAACAATTTTGTCTATTTGTTGCAGGCTGGAAACCGGATAAAAAAAATAAAGTATAGTTTACACATATTTATAAAAATTGTCTATGCAGCAGTAAGTTGTAATGCTTTTGTGTCCAATCTCTAAATATTACTACAGTTAGTACTGGAACTACTAAGCTTTATCACATCTGTCCCACTTAATTTATGCAGCTGAGACATTGATCTCCATGTTACTGCAGTATCAGAAACCCCTACCGCTTAAATAATACATTTAGCCTCGGTTCACACAGGGGCGGCACAACTTGCAGGTCGCCTCACACGACATCCACGGCGACTTGCAAAACGACTTCTGTATAGAAGTCTATGCAAGTCGCCCCAAAAGAAGTACAGGAACCTTTTTCTAAGTCAGAGCGACTTGCGTCGCTCCTATTAGAATGGTTCCATTGTACAGAACGGGAGGCGACTTGTCAGGCGACTAGGTCGCCTGACAAGTCGCCCCTGTGTGAACCGGCACTTAGGAGGAAAGACAAGATTTTCTTGGACCAACTTCAAGAAGATGCGGCAATGCAACAACCGAAGCCTAGGGACTGACCATCTGCAAATAGATTTTCCCTTTTAAAAAAAACAGACCTAAACAAGCGTACGAAAGGGCCACAGATTATATATTTTTTCCATCATTTTTGCATGCTTCAGTGTTATTCCTCCTTAAACAGCTTTTGCTTCAGTATTTCTAATACTTTAAAGTGTATATTACCCTAAATATTTTTTTGCATGAGTGTTTACTGTATGTGTATTTTATAAAATCAGTCTATCATTTTCATGCACTTCTTCTGAAATACCTGGTTGATCCTGCCAATCACCTTTCTTCTTCATGCTAAACAGTCTACACAAAGCTCAGATTCTGATTGGTGTGCAGTCAATATTCATCCTTTAACTTGCCATTCAGACGTACAGGACACTGTGCAGACAAACAGCATACCTGTTTTGGGAAGTTTGTTAAGTCACCACATCCTCTGACCAGTCACAGGCTGTCTATGGCACATACCCCTCCCAATTACAGCCTACCTCTTGAACATGCCCCCTGCTCAAGCAAAGCCTGCATATTACCTCAGGTTAAACAGACTATAGAAAACAGGCACACAGAATATCTAAATCTGGTTATAAAATTTCCTGCTGAACAGATGCGGTCACTCTTTGGATATTCTGACAGCTGTGGGAGCAACATGGATGGGGAAATCTATTGATTTCCATTGTTCAGCCCATAGAGTTGACCAAGAGAAATTTTAACATGGATGGTCAGTCTTTAATAAATGAACCACTTCCCGTCCGCCATTTATGTGGTTAAGTTATCCAGACTGGGAGTCATATGACGTGCAGCAGGATAAGCCACAAGGATGTGCAGTGTGTCACTCTGACACACCGCATCTCTGATCCTGGTAAAGAGCCTATGATGTAGGCCCTTTACCATGTGATGAGCTGTGTCCATACACAGCTCATCACATGGTAACCAGGAAGTGCCGATCAGTGGCTCTCCTGACATGGGGGGGGGGGTCTGCATTGATTAGTGCAGACCCACCAGGGATGCCTACTAGAGCCCACCAGGCATGCCAATCAGTGCCCATTAGGGATGCCTGTCAGTGCCTCATCATTGGATATAAAAAAGATAGGGGGGGGGGGGACAAGTAAAAATAAAAAAATTAAATAATGTGGTTGCACAAGTGTGCACACCCTCTTATAAAACTGGGGATGTAGCTGTGTTCAGAATTAAGCAATCGCATGCAAACTCATGTTAAATAGGAGTCAGTACACACCTGCTATCATTTAAAGTGCCCCAATTAAGCCACAAATAAAGTTCAGCTCTGTTCTAGTAGGTCTCTCCTCACATTTTCTTAGTCGCATCATACAGCAAAAGCCATGGTCCGCAGAGAACTTCCAAAGCAACAGAGGGATCTCATTGTTAAAAGGTATCAGTCAGGAGAAAGGTACAAAAGAATTTCCAAGGCATTAGATATACCATGGAACACAGTGAAGACAGTCATCAAGTGGAGAAAAAACAGTGACATTACCAAGAACTGAACGTCCCTCCAAAATTGATGGAAAGACGAGAAGAAAACTGATCAGGGAGGCTGCCAAGAGGGCTACAGCAACATTAAAGGAACTGCAGGAATATCTGGCAAGTACTGGCTGTGTGGTACATGTGACAACAATCTCCCGTATTCTTCATATGACTGGGTTATGTGGTAGCGTGGCAAGACAGAAGCCTTTTCTTACAAAGAAAAACATCCAAGCCCGGCACAGAGTCGAGCTGAGCGTTGTTCAGCCATACTTAGACAGCTCTGTATTCTACGAATACAAAGCTTCCTCTGGCTGAGGTGGAAAGGCAGATGGAAGACCCCCATGATCTCTGACTCTGAAGATCCAATTTTGCTCAGAAGGGGATCTGTCTGCTGAGCGCCCGGATGATAGTTCCGTGTTCGCACAGCTTATGCGGAGCGAACGCTGACACAGCCCGCTCTGCTCTATGGGCAGGCGGACATAAACTGATCAGCTGTTCGTTTACACCAGACTGCCATCCAATCCAGTCAGGACGGAGGGGACTAGATCCCCTTTTGTTTTTTGCCAGATCAGATTACACCTGGCTACCTCTGGGTCCAGACACACGTTCATTTACATCCAACCAGAGGGTCCAATCGGGTCCAGCTGTCAGTTTTTTAGCTGGACCCCATTGGATCCTCTATTCTACAGGTGTCAAACTGGGGGCCCTCCAGCTGTTGCGGAACTACATCATTGCCCTGCCTGTGGGAGGCATGTTTGTAACTGTCAGCCTTGCAATGCCTCATGGGACTTGTAGTTCTGCAACAGCGGGAGGGCCGACTGTTTAACATCTGTGCTCTATTCGATTGAATGTAAACAGACGTGTGTCTGTTACACCTACCACTGGGTCCAGATCAGGTGATTGACTCGGCCATTTCAGAGTATTCCACTTTTCCTTCAAAAGCTCCTGGGTTGCTTTTGCAGTGTGTTTTGGATCATTGTCCATCTGTACTGTGAAGCGCCGTCAAATAAACTTTACTGCATTTGGCTGAAAGTATATCTCTAAACACTGCTGCTTCTGTCACCTCATCAATAAACAAAGACCAAATTCCCACTGGAAGCCAGGCATGCCCATGCTATCATACTGCAAGCTCCACCATGTTTTACAGATGGCGTTGTGTGCTTTGGATCATGAGCTGTTCCAAGCCTTTTCCACACTTTCTCTTCCCGACATTCTGGTACAGATTATTCTTAGTTTCATCAGTCCAAAGAATGCTTTTCCAGAACTGGTCTGGCTTTTTTTTTTTTTTTTTTTTTTTTTTTAGATGCTATTTGGCAAAGCCTAATCTGGCTTTTCTATTCTTCGGGCTTATGAATGGTTTGCACCTTGTGATGAACCCTCTGTATTTGCTCTCATGAACTCCTCCTCCTTGATTGTAGACTTTGACAAAGATATGTCCACCTCCTGGAGAGTGTCCCTCACTTGTCTGGATGTTGTGAATGGGCTTTTCTTTACCACAGAAAGGATCCTGCGATCATCCACCACTGTTGTCTTCTGTGGATGTCCAGGCCTTTTTATGTTGCTGAGCTCACAGATGCGTTGTTCTTTCCTCAAAATGTACCAAACTGTTTGGCCACTCCTAATTTTGCTGCTATCTGATAGATTTGTTTCATTTATGAAGCCTTACAAAGGCCTGTTTCACTTGCACGGGGAGCTTCTTTGAACACATGATGTAGGTTCACAGCAATAGATTCCAAAGCAAATACCACACTTAAGCTGGCCATACACCATACAATTTTCCTGTTCAATTTTCTTTAGATTTACCTTCAACTATGTAGTACAAGGGCCTGCCTGATTGCATCCAAATTGAAAGTGTTTAGGTTTGACCTCCTATTATATGGTTTTGGTAAATCTAAAGGAAAGTTGAACAGGAAAATTGAATAGTGTATGGCCAGCCTTAGAATCAACTCCAGACCTTTTACCTGCTTAATTGTTTAAGAAATAATGAAGGAGTAGCCCACACCAGGCCATGGAACAGCTTTTGATTCAATTGTCCAATTGCTTTTGATCCCTTGAAAAAAGGCGAGGGGGGGGGGGGGGGGTGACTATTCTTAAGAGCTGTAATTCCTAAACCCTTTCTCCGATTTGGATATACATACCCTCAAATTAAACCTGAGTGTGTGCACTTCAAGTTATAGTTACTGTATTTATTGGCGTATAACACTCACGCATTTGCACCCAATTTTCATGGTGAAAAAGTGTTATACGCCAATACTTCAATTTTAGCTGCCTTGTAGGGGACCAGGAGGGGGGGGGGGTGGAACGAGCGCCATCAGATTATATACAGTGAGAATCTCCTGTTTACTTGGCGGCCTCTGTAATGGGAAGTCCCGTCTCCTGGGCCGCCATTGGACCACTGTTCTGTCTATCATAGAAGATTCTCACTGTATGTACTCTGTCGGGGCTCCTCCCGCCCCCCTCCCTGTCCCCTCTAGGCTGCAGATGGGCATCGATCAGGCTGCACTGATGGCAATGGGGAGGCTGCTGCACTGATGTGGACTGATAAGGCTGCATTGATGGCACTTGTGAGGCTGCAGATGGGCATTGATCAGGCTGCATTGATGGGCAACGGTGAGGCTGTAAATGGACACTGACCCTTATTTTACTTCAAAGCTCCTTATTTAAAATTTAATTTTTTTTCCCTGAAACTTCCCTCTTAAAATTAATGTGCATGTTATACACCTGTGCGTGTTATACGCTGATAAATACGGTATATAATGGATACGGGCTGAAATATGTTTTGGCAAATACCTGAAAAAAAGCTAAAAGTGTGCCTGTGTCAAAATATATATGGACCCAACTGTATGCGCATAGGTCAAATTTCATGAATCGGTTTACATCCACTTTAAATAGCATGCAATGCCAAGCTGCAGTTTCCAAAGTGAGCAAAGTCCTTTCTTGTATTAAGAGAGGTATGGACTCCAGAGAGATAGATATTATTTTGCCCCTGTACAAATCATTAGTAAGAACTCATCTAGAATATGCAGTTCAGTTTTGGGTACCAGTTCTCAAAAAGGATTTCGGGGAACTGGAGAAAGTGCAGAGAAGGGCAACCAAACTGATAAGAAGAGGAGCTCAGCTATAAGGAAAGATTAGAGGAACTGAATTTATTCTCTTGAGAAGATGAGATTGAGGGGGGATATGATCAACATGTACAAATACATAAGGGGTCCATATAGCAAACTTGGTGTTGAGTTATTCACTTTAAAGGACATCACAGAGGACAAGGGGGCACTCTTTATGCTTGGAGGAAAATAGATTTCATCTCCAAATACGGAAAGGTTTCCTTACAGTAATAGCTGTGAAAATGTGGAATAGACTCCCTCCAGAGGTGGTTCTGGCCAGATCAGTAGATTGCTTTAAAAAAGGCCTGGGTTCTTTCCTAAATCTACATAATATAACTGGATACTAACATTTATTTATAGGTAAAGTTGATCCAGGGAATATCCGATTGCCTCTCAGGGAATCAGGAAGGAATGTTTTCCCCTGCTATAGCAAATTGGATCATGCTTTGCTGGGGTTTCCCGCCTTCCACTGGATCAACTGTGGGTATAGGATTGTGTATATGGAATTGTATGTTTTTTTTTTTTTTTATTGGTTGAACTAGTGTCTTTTTTCAACCTATGTACTGTAACTATGGTTTCTTGAAAATGACAATGAGTTCAATGTACTCCAATGGCCTCCACAGTCACCAGATCTCAATCCAATAGAGCACCTTTGGGATATGGTGGAACCTAAAGATCAGGTTTCAAACAAAGCTTTGTCATTAGCATAAGTTCACACAACCTATTATGGTTAGACTTTTTGCAAGTCTCTGGTATTTGCTGCATTAGCTTTCTATTGTCATCCACCAGAATTTCCTCTGTTAACAATATCAGAGATAGACAGTTAAGCTGCAGTTTGCAAAAAAATTCCACCACCTTACAAAAATTATTAACCCAGTCCCTACCAACACATTCTTTACAGTGAACTGTCACTACTTCTGGTAGCTGGTGATGTTCCAATAATAACTTTATTTTAAAGCATCTAACTCTTCTTTGTAGTCAGCTAAATGATGGCAAATGAAGGGACTGAATGTCCCCAATAAGCAGGAACAGTAGGAGCAAAAAATACAAACACACCATCTATAAGGTCCCATTCACACATGAATAAAGCCTGGTTGTGCCCCCTCTGTCAGTCACTCGTTTTATATCAAATATAAAAGAATAATATAAATCCTGCAAAAACAATGAAAAATAAAATACATGGCCAGGGGCTGTGGTCTTCTTTCCAATGGCCCTGGACAAAATAAAAAGGGTCCACAGCTAGCGTTGTTGGTGCTCAGTGCTAGGTGGTTAAATGAATAATAAGACCAATTCCTTGTAAAGTCAGTCATTAACAAGGAACTCAAACGGTCACCAAACATGAGTCATTGAAATATCAGTGACTTTTTAAAGAACCATAGTGTTGTATCAGCTTCCTCAATTCATGCCGTCTCCCCCATGCATACCTATCCTCATTTGGCTGTTTGTGTCAGCACATTTCCAGAAGATTTCCTTCCTAAGCAAAAACTGCTTGAAGCACAAACAGGATATAAGATTGAGCATTGTTTTTTTAACCATTTTATTTGAATGAACTACAGAGAACTGTAAAGGCCGCTAACAGGATAGGAATAATCAACTTTTCTAATTGTACCAGACTAGACTAAATTTCATTCTCCGTGTGTCAAACTGAAAATAAACTGCACAGAGGGTGGAGAAAAAGCTGCAGTTATTTCATACATAATCTATTTCTTGACTATCTTTTTATTATTAGGCCCCCCTTTCGCTGCCAAAATACCCCAGACCCATTCAGGCATTGACTCCACTGGACTTTTGAAGGTATGCTGTTGTACCTGGCACCAAACTGTCAGTAGCAGATCCTTTAAAGCGTTTGTAAAGGTGTTTTTTTTTTTTTTTTTTTTAAAATAACAAACATGTTATACTTACCTTCACTGTGCAGCTCGTTCTGCACAGAGTGGCCCCGAACCTCGTCTTCTGGGGTCCCTCGGCGGCTGTTTCAGCTCCTCCCCGCAAGCATTCACCACCTTAATGCGAGCTCCCTCGCACGGTGGTGAGTGCTTGCGGGCGCGCTCCCGTGATACAGCCGGCGGCTATAGCCGCTCGCTGTATCACTCGGCCCCGCCCCCCGGCGCGCCGCGTCATTGGATGTGATTGACAGCAGCGCGAGCCAATGGCTGCGCTGCTTTCAATCCATCCACTGCAGCCAATCAGTGGCCAGGGTGAGCGGAGGAACAGATGTCGGGAACGCGAAGCTGACTTTCGAGGCGTCAGGTAAGTAAAACGGGGGGGCTGGGGGCGGCGGTTCTGTCAGAAGTTTTTTCACCTTAATGCATAGAATGCATTAAGGTGAAAAAATTTTTACCTTTACAACCCCTTTAAGTCCGGGTTCACATATGTGCGAATTGGATGTGGGTTTCCCCGCATTATTTTCACGACATGCGAGTGTGACTGGCTCTTAATGAAGCTTGTTTACACAGGTCCAGAGGGGGCGGCCATGGAGCAAATTGCAAAAGACTCTTGTGCATGTTTGGGTCCCGTTCATGTGTGAATTCAGGCAAAAATTCGGACCTGAACCAGTGAACAGACACGCACTGGACCTCAGGCACGAACCTGTGGCCGCACATATGTGAACCTGGCCTTAGTCCTGCAAGTCAGATGGGGGCCCCAAATGGATCAGACATTTTATCCCAGCATGTCTAGTTCTGATGCTCATGTAACCAGTGTAAGCACTTTTGTCTATGGACACAGGTCAGCATGGGCACCCTGACCGGCTTGTAGCTACACAGTCCCATATGCGGCAAACTTCAATAGAAAGGTGTTAGAAAACACACAGTGTATCAGGACCAGCATTAGCTTTTTCAGCAATTTGAGCTACACTAGTTCCTCTATTGGAACAGAATACACAGGCCAGACTTCGCCCTCACTTGCACCAATGAGTCTTGGCTGTTCATGACCCTGTGACTGTTTTTCCACCTTTGGACCACTTTTGGTAAGTCCTGACCACTGCAGTACTGGAACATCCCCACAAGAGCTGCATTTTTGGAGATGCTCTGACCTAGCTGTAGCCATTACAATTTGGCCCTTGTCAAATCCTTACACTTGCCTATTTTATTTTCTGCTTTCAACACCTCAACTTCAGGGACAACATATTCACTTGCTGCCTAATTTATCCCACCCATTTTCAAGTGCTATTGTAACAATATAATCAATTTTATTCACTTTACCTGTCAGTGATTATAATGTTATGGCTGATTGGTGTATATCTCAAATTCTTTTTCTACCTCATTTTTTTTTCGGATTTAAGTCCCTTTCACACGATCGGACCGTTCAGGTCCGCCTGTCAGTTTTTACGGCGGACCTGAACGGGCGCTCCATGTTAGCCTATGGAGCAACGGATGTCAGCTGAGACATGTCCGCTGACATCCGACCCCGTCCGATCCGCTAAAAGCAGACGGATGGCCCTACCTCCAGGTCCATCGCTGGCGGATCGGGTGAGATCTGATGAAAACTGACATGCTGTCCGTTTTCATCTGATCCCTCCATAGGCGGCAGCGGCGCCTGACAAACCCCTCCCCGCTCAGTGAGCAGAGAGGGACCTGTCATCCACCGGCTCAGCGGAGATCAACGGAGAGATCTCCCGCTGAGCCGGCAGACCGAGGTGGACTCCGTGGAAGCGGAGTCCGCCTCGTGTGAAAGGGGCCTTAGAGTTGCCTTGCATTTAGAAAAATGGAGGTGATATACCAGTTCCACTTCATACACTCTAGTTATAAAGTGCACCCTATTCAAATATAGCTGTTAATGTATGAAGGATGGTCAAAATGTTTTATTTTGGTAGTACCTAAACATGTAAATTTAGGTGAAGAAATGTTAGTTTTACTGCAATAAGTTGAATTATGCTTTGTGTTATGAAACTGGTCATTAATAAATAGCTTAATTAACCTAGCCGAAAACCAGACAGATGAATACTTTCAATAAATTACATATTAAAAAGGACCAGGATTATCATGCTGTGCATTCCAAATGCCTGGGTGTGACAAGGCCTAAGACAAGTTAGCCTTAGGCCTAACCTAAACAAGGTATCTTCTAGTTTCTAATAGTAGGGAAATGTAGATCCTACATTAAACCAGACCTATTGTCAGCATAAGAATATTTAATTCCTTGCACAATGCTCATATGCACCTTAAAGCGGTTGTATACCCGCACAAATAAATAAGTAAAAAAAAGTTTTAAAAATTGTTTATTTTTTTAAAAAAACCCTGTAAAGCAAAAGGCATAATGAGCTAGTATGAAATAAATACTTACCTTAGAACGAGGCGTCGGCATCTGATCCCGGTCACCTCCGAGGGAGTTCGGGTTACCCTCGGCGTCTCTTCCGTGTTCGCGGCTCTGGCATGTGAGTAGCTGGAGCCGCAATGACATCACTCCCGCGCCCAGGAGTTTCTTTCTGGCAAGGTCCAGCAGCATCTGCCAGGCCTTCAGCCAGACCTTCACAGAGCATGCGCCACTGATATCAGCAGGTGCATGCAAAGTGAATATCTCCTAAAACGTACAGGTTTAGGAGATATTCATCTTAGCTACAGGTAAGCCTTATTATAGGCTTAACTGTAGGTTAAAAAAAAAAAAAAAAAAAAAAGGGGTATACAACCACTTTAAAGCGATTATAAGGCCTTATGCACACTGGACGTTATAAAAACGTCAGTAGCTTTGCAGTGAGTTTTTCAACTTTTTTGCAATAACATGTTTTAGCGTTTTCCACGTTAGCGTTTTTTTTTTTTTTTTTTTTTTAAATGTTTTATTTTTTTCAATAGATCAAAAATGTTAAACGCTGGTGAGCGACGTTTTTGAGTGTTTATCGACGTTTATCAGCTTTAGAGCGTTTTTACAGCTGAAAAACGTCTCTCAGAGCCCACTAGTTTTGGGGGTTTTTTTCTGCTCAAAAACGCCACTGCCCAAAACTGCTGATAACAGCCTATGTGTGCATGGACACATAGAATAACATGATGGAGAGTTTAATGACTGTAGAAAAAAACCGTCTACAGCCAAAAACAGCTGCTGTAAAAACGTCAAAAAATGTCCAGTGTGCATGAGGCCTAAAGGTTTGGGTTTTTTTTTTTTTTTTAAATAACATACATGTTATACTTACCTGGACTGTGCAAGGATTTTGCATAGAGGCCCTAATCCTCCTTTTCTGGGGTCCCCCAGTGGTGCTCCTGGCTCCTTCTCTTCGGCGAATGCCCCCGCGGAGAGCCGACTTCCATGGGGGCACCCATGTGAGCACGCTCCTGAGTCCTGCTGCTGCGTCCATTGACACAGACAGCAAGACTCAGCCCCGCCCACGTGTCACTGGATTTGATTGACAGCAGCAGAAGCCAATGGCTCCTGCTGCTATCAATCTATCGAACGAGGACCCAAGACAGCGGCTGGACCTGCTGGGCTCATGTTCGTCGCTGGAACGATCGGGTTCAGGTAACAAAAAAAGGGGGAGAAAAAAAATAATGCATTAATATGAAAAACCCTGAAATTTTACAACTGCATTAAGAACGTCACAGCCTCAGATTTGGTCAGATTGCTGTGGGGGCACTTGGCAGGAGTGCCGAAGAGGGACCTGGAAAGAGGAGGATTTGAGCTGCTCTGTGCAAAACCACTGCACAGAGCAGGCAAGTATAATGTGTTTATTTTTAAACACAAAAAATAAACTTTAGTATCACTTTAAGGATTTACAACCACTTTAAATCCTAGAACAACAGCGTCCATTAGGCTTCATTCACATAGATGTGCCTATCTGTACAACCGTGCAAAGGGTTGCCTTTGGCCACACATGTGTTCTATGCATCTTCACGCCTCATGGGGTTAAGTGCCCATATGAATGAGCCCTAACACAACTCAATGTAGAGTGAACAAGCCCCTTATACTACAAATGCATCACTTTAGTTGCAGCCAACTCTATGAGAAGATGACAGCTGCTGGATGGTGCACCTAGTACTTAAATTTAGTTCAGTATGCACCAGGGGTGAATGCCTGGATTGCAGACTTCCTTTCCCTGGGCAGATACTGCCCTAAACATTAGTAGCACTCTGTGCCCCATCAAGCTGCAGCAGCCATCAAGCAGTCTGCGTCCAGGGCCAATCACTCGCAGGTGATCACTGCATGAGCGATTACAGGCACGTGGCTGCAATTAAAGTGATACTAAAGCTAAAAACAGTTTACCACCTTAATGTGTACCTTGCATTAAGGTAAAAAAAAAAAAAAAAAAAAAAAAAAAAAAGTTTTATCTTTCTCTGTCCTCACACTTCCCTGTGTGAGGGGGAAGAGAAGGGAAGAAAAAAAAAAAAAAAGATCCAGCATTGTGGTCTCCCCTCTCTCCCTCTTTACACGTGGACTTGAACTGTCAATGAAACGCAGTAAGGAGAAAGGGGACACAATAAGCTCTGCTGTGTGTGTGTGTGTCTCTATGGAGTGCAGCTCCACAGACACACAGCTCAGGAGCAAGCAGACACCATGTGCCACCATAGCAAATGGCTTGCTATGTAAACACAAAGAAGTGAAGAAGCCAAGATCAACAGCGGGGGACCTGAGATGGTTTGGGGATGCTCTGTCCAATGACCTTTAGTAACACTAACTTTGGGAACTGGTAGCCTCTCATTGGTTTCAATGGGGCTCTCTCTCTCATGGCTAATTTCTGGAAACCATTGCTGAGGTTCTCACATGTAAATCAGTGCTGGGCAAATTTGTTAAAGCGGTTGTAAACTCTCATAGATGAATTGTACCTATAGGTAAGCCTATAATAAGGCTTACCTTTAGGTAACTGTAAATATCTCCTAAACGTGCACCGTTTAGGTGATATCTGCTGTATATGCAGCCGATGACATCATCCGCCCTGAAGGAACGGCCACCTGTGCTGTTTCTTCAGAGCCTGGTGCCATAACGGGCGGCGCCTCCGGCCAGTCACACTGCCGGAGTCCACGGACCTGAAAGGAAGATGGGTGAAGATGAATGCGGCCTCCAGCAGTGACAATGCATCAGTGGAGGGCTTCGGTTGCAGGTAAGTTTCATATTATGTGCTAGTATGTGATGCATATTAGCACATTATATCTTTTTTTTTTCTCCTGACCTGTTAAGTAAAATTTAAACCCGCAGTTTACTTCTTCTTTAAGTGTGAATGCAACCTTAACTGTTTTAAGATTCATACTCACCTAGGTGAATGCAGCATTGGTCCGTCACCAGCTCTCTACTCTGCCCTTCCTCATTCAGTAAAGCGCTGGGCTGTGGAGGGGGTGGGATTGGCCGGCTCAGGCTCTCATCGGCCTGTTGAGAGGTGGAGCTGGATGCCGGTCCAGGGATCTAGGTGGATCATGACTCCATGGTTGTGATGCTGCCCAAGCCCAGACCGACTCTGTTACGTCACCAGAGGGCGGCCTTTAGCCCACTGTCTGCTGAAAGCGGGTCACAGGAGTGCTAAACGAACTGCACACCTGTGATTCACAGGAGAAGTACAGCCGCACAAGCTTTGGCTGTACTTCTCCTTTAACATGTTATTAAACCTTGACTACAAATTCCATGTAGATCCAACGCTTTTCCCACATTGAAATTAAAAATAGATATTACATAGCAAAATAAATGCCCCAACTTTTATCACAGTCACGTGACATCTGCAGATCCCTCCCCACTATACTGTGAAAGCTGCATGAGGAGCAAGCAATCCCTACTAGATGACAAAATGAGATTGGCAGAGAACATACCAATCTAAGTGCTCTAGCAGCCCCTATAGATATTAAAGGGCCATATGGGGCATGGAGGGTGGCAAATCTCAGCTGGGGAATCAGCTGTTAAAAGATTGCCACCAACAATTAGGCAGTGAAGAGAAATGGCAAGATCAACCAGCTATTTACAAATGGAAAAAAAGTGAACATCTGCTAGCTTCTTCCTACTTTTATAAAGACATAACTAGAATTAATGACAAACCATTCATATAGACTGATGATTCTAATGTCAGGTCATCTTATCTGGAATCACACACTGTCAGGCCAATGGATGGGTTAGCATCAATAAAGTGATATCTGAGCATCCCAGTGCCCCCCAATGTCAGACAAGGTGTGGGGGAGACGCTCCTATCTACCATAGTGACACCACCTGTCATCCCCATCCCCCCCCACACTCACCTACAGCCCCGTCGTGCAGGGACATTGGCACCTCCCCGCTATCCAGAATACTGAAGCCGTCGTCATTCTCGATGCCGGCGATCTCACTCTCCTGCTGGGCCAGGAAGGCGGCAGCTGGGTCCTCCTCGGCGGACACTCCGTTCCCGAACACATCGAACTCAGACATGATGGTAGACAGTAGGAGGCGAGGGCTGATCGATGTTCTAGACAGATATCACCCGAAGAGCCGCCCGATCACACTCCTACCAAAGGCGATGAGCACCCAGAAGACACCGGAAATGATGCTGACCAGGAAGACAAGACAGACCCCCAACGTCAAACGTGTGGCAGGAAGTGGCGTCACGCCAGCTGACTCTTGGTCACGTGATGACTGGAGGGAGGGTGGGGTGCAGCATGGAATGGAGAGAGGGGGATGATTTTTCTGAGATCTCTTTATAAAAAGCTCTTTAGCTGACTCCTACTCTTACCCTGGTCTTATGACTTCACCACACATCACAGGGAGAGGGACACTTTAAAAAAGTGTAAAGGGAAAAGACTCACTCTTGTCACTTCCCATCAGTTATAAAGACCATAAAGAATGAATACACAAAAATGATTGTTTAAAGCGGTAGTAAACTGCATACAAAAAAAAAAAAAAAAAATAGGCACGAGGCTAATAGTTTATAATTCGCTGTCCTTCTGGTACAAAATTACTTCTTATTCTCTGACGAATGTACCAATAGGAGTATGGATGGAAGAGTGGAAGCTGAATGGATATGCCCCCACCCGTTCACAGATTTTGCCCAATGGAGGTGTTCGGGTGGACTGGCGGCATGTCTGGCATCTCCAACAGACTGCCACAGAGCTCCACCTACCCATTGTTCCATTCTTTTCCTGGCCTGGCTCTAATTGTTCTTTAACCACTTCAGCCCTGGAAGATTTGGCTGCTCAATGACCATAATTTTTTTTGCGATTCGGCACTGCGTCACTTTAACAATTGCACAGTCGTGCAATGTTGTACCCAAACAAAATTGACGTCCTTTTTTCCCCCACAAATAGAGCTTTCTTTTGGTGGTATTTGATCATCTCTGCGGTTTTATTTTTTATGCTATAAACAAAAAAAAGAGCGCCAATTTTGAAAAAAAACACAATATTTTGTACTTTTTGTTACAATAAATATCCCCAAGTTTTTTTTTAAAAAAGCTATTTTTTTTCCTCAGTTTAGGCCGATATGTATTCTTCTACATATTTTTGGTAAAAAAAATCGCAATAAGCGTATATTGATTGGTTTGCGCAAAAGTTATAGCGTCTACAAAATAGGGGATAGATTTATGGCATTTTTATTATTTTTTTTTTTTTTTTACTAGTAATGGCGGCGATCTGCAATTTTTATCAGGACTGCAACATTATGGTGGACACATCAGACACTTTTGACACATTTTTGGGACATTGACAATTATACAGCGATCAGTGCTATAAAAATGCACTGATTACTTTATAAATGTCACTGACAGGGAAGGGGTTAACACTAGGGGGCGATCAAGGGGTTAACTGTGTTCCCTGACTGTGTGTTCTAACTGAAGGGGGAGGGGAATGACTAGAGGGGATGACAGATCGTGGTTCCTAGTTATTAGAAACTCATGATCTGTCTCTCCTCACAGAACAAGGATTTGTGTGTTTACACGCACACGTCCGTGTTCTGCCTCTCGTGCCCACGATCACTCGTGGCCGGCAGTCATCACGACCGTCAGCCACGAGCATCGGCAGCGTGCGCGACTGCTATCCCACTTAAAGGAGCCGACGTACAGCTACGACGGCTCGCAGGAATGTGCCAACCTGCCGCAGTATAATGACGGCGGCTGATCAGCAAGTGGTTAAAGCGGAATTCCACCCATTTAAAAGTCAGCAGCTACACTGTTTAGCTTCTGACTTTTAAAAAAAATGACATGCCAAAGGTGGCATGTCAGGGGGTCACCTTCACTTAAAGCTGAAGTTCTATTTTTGGGTGGAACTCCGCTTTAACGATTACACTGATCAAGTTCAACATGAGTGGGTAGCACAGTGGTGTAGTGGGTAGCACTCTCGCCTAGCAGTAAAAAAGGGTCGCTGGTTTGAATCCCAACCACGACACTACCTGCCTGGTGTTTGCATGTTCTCCCTGTGCCTGCGTGGGTCTCCTCCAGGTTCTCCGGTTTTCTCCCACACTCCAAAGACATGCTGATAGGTTAATTGGCTTCTGTCCAAAAATTGGTCCTAGTATATGAATGTGAGTTGGGAGCCTTGGATTGTGGGCTCCTTGAGGATAGGGACTGATGTGAGCGTGCGATGTATGAGCTGCGTAAATTGACAGCGCTATATGGATACCCTAAATAAATAATAATAGATGAGCATCTTAATGAGACACAATGTACAGGGATAGGGACAATTGTAGACACACACTTACTCAGGATGGACTGGTGTCTTTATTCAACCTTACTAACTATGTAACATTGTACCTACAGTATGTTCTTACAATCACATGTATAAGCAATGGGATATATGCTATATGAAAAATAACTTTCTATAACTATCAGAAAGCCTGGCACTACAGTTCCCACAGTTCTTCTTCACCGGTTTGGCCTTGGGGGCAGTATGGGAACCGAATGCTGCCGCTGGTTCAATACGAGCGGATGCTCCATCCTCAGACCTGTCCTCAAGCTCCATGAAACAAGCGGAGATCGGCCGTAGAGAAGACTGCTGCTGTACCACAAAACTGCACTTAGAATGGCGTTTTTAGCAGACTATTCCCCTGCAGCATGTCCTCAGTGTCTCCACGCCATGCTTCTTTAGAGAAAAATCGGCGTCCGGAAGTGCGTCACATGACTTCCGGTTCCAGCGCCATCTTGCCGCGTCACCGGAAGTCCTCCTGCCGCCATCTTGGTACACCGAAATTAAGCATTTAGGAGGACACAGTTCCACACAGCAGAGCTGGGGAAAAATGGAAGGGAGTTGCCACTACTCACATAGGCAAGTAACCCTTATGCCGCGTACACACGGTCGGACTTTTCGTCTACAAAAGTCCAACGGACGCTGACGGACTAAAGCTGGCTGGTAATCCGATCGTGTGTGGGCTTCTCCGGACTTTCAACGGACTTTTTTAGCCTCAAATCCGACGGACTTTAGATTTGAAGCATGCTTCAAATCTTTACGTCGTAACTACGACGGACCCCGAAGTCCGCTCGTCTGTATGCTAGTCCGACGGACAAAAAAACGACGCATGCTCATAAGCAAAAACTAAACGGAAGCACTCGGTCTAGTAAAACTAGTGTTCATATTGTAGGTAGCACATTCATCACGCTGCAAAATCTGTGATCGTTGAATGCAGCGCATTTTATTTCTTCTTTACGAAGGCTCTAAAGAACGAAGGTGTTTTGCTGTTCATAATCAGAGTTCTCCCAAACTGATTTCTGGATTCTTTTTCTCTTTGATCTCATGAATGATATAGTATGCATTTTAAAAACAAGGTTTCCATACTAATAATACTTTTTCCCCTTTTTTTTTTTTTTTTTTTTTTTAGGTTTGTAAAGTTACCACAAAGAACCCATTATTCTGTTTTTTTTTTATAGTGATTATTTTTTAGTTTTTAGATAAAGTTAACCCAAAGCACCGTTTTTGGTTATGTAAATTTTTTTATTTTCAAGACTTACCACTTGAACATTATTAACATTAGTAATGTATTTTTGGTGTGTTTTTTCCAAACTCAATGAGATTGTTGTCCCTTGTTAATTTAACATTGTGTGTAAAATCAATGATTTCAAAGAAAACACATAAAGTCTTTTGCTAAACTCAAAAAAGATCCATTTATTCATGGTCAAAATAAAATAAAGAGGAAGTCAACGCTGGAAAAAGTCGGTGTACCAGAAAATTGGGATCTTGCGGAGTCCATATAAGAGGGAGCACAATCTGGTCCAAGAATCCCAGAGATCAACAGCACCAGCAGATGATCTAGATGTCCCCAGACTGTGGTCCTACAACAGCCTGCGTCTTCTGTCAGACCAGACTGAACCCAGGTCATCACTTTCTTCTCTTCCCTGCAGCCTTTCCTCCACGCTGCCCTGCAGCCTTCCCTGTAGCCTTCTTTGGAGGCTGTGGCTCTGGTGTTTCAGTTGTGGCAGGAGGAGGAGGAGGAGGAGGAGGAGGGGGGGCTGCCTCATGTAGTTGGGTGTTTTGTGTTAGCGTGCCCTGCAGCCCCTTATGGATTGTTTCCCCAAATAGGCGCTCACAAATGAGGCGCTGCTCCCAATCCATCTGAAGAAGCCTGCTGGCTAAGTAGCAGCCATAGGATTCTTCCGCTTCGGGGGGGCTCCTTAAAAAACGGGTGGCCTCTTGCATGAGGCGCAGGGATGCGTCCTGTGTGACCATCCCCTTCCTGGCCCTTTTTTTGGGAAGGTGGAGGGGAGGCACTTGGGATTCGGTCAGGCTCCTACTGGGCCCAGCCACCTCACTTGGCCCAGCCACCTCACTTGGCCCAGCCACCTCACTGGGAGCAGCCACCTCACTGGGAGCAGCCACCTCCTGCCTGACACTGGGCCCAGCCTCCTCCAGGATGATGGTGAATCCGGCCTCCTCCAGGCTGTCCATGGGCCGGTCTCCTCCTGCCTGCCACTTTCCCCACATTCCTCCTGGATGGACTCATCCTGTGTATAAAAAAAGGACAATAGTTTGAGTATATTTTTTTGGGTTCATCAATGACACACAGTTTGCTTCTCATGAATAGCAAATTCAATGTGAATACATCTCTTTAATAAAAGAGTCTAATCAGACACCCTAATTATTTCAAGCAGGTGCCAAACATATTTAGCCACTACTGTCAATTGATATG